>NW_027464285.1:235000-334962 GCF_050947455.1 Rhinoderma darwinii | reverse complement strand
ATTAACCCCATCATGTTTCTCAGTCATAATGGGTTGATGTGTAAGGTACATGATGGGGTTAATTACTATTAATGAGGCGCATGGAGGTTAAATTCATCACACCTCGTGCCCCACAATAAGTGATAGAAAGCAGTGTTTATTTTATTTTTTTACAGCGTACACAGAAATATGCAAAAAAATTGTTGTGCAGGTTATTATGGCCGCGCCAATACCGAATATGTGTATATTTTATGTACTGAGACTTATTTTAATTTTTTTATTGTAAAAAAATGTGTGTGTATTTTTTTTATTTAATATTACTTTATGTTTTTACTTTATTTTTAAACTTTAATGTACCGGCATATATCTATAAACTGATAGTACAGAGGCATATATCTATATACCAGTATATTAGCCTGTGTACGGATAGTACACAGGCAGTTGTTAGGACATACCTAAGTATGCCCTAACAACAGGAAATATGGTAGGACAGCCCTGGGGTCCTTCAATGGACCCTGGGCTGTCTGCCCATATATGGTATGTCCCTTAATCGCGTCACAGGAATTCCCGCGATGCGATCCAAGGGGCATCCCCCCTTTTCTGAATTCTGCAGTCCGCTGTGATCGCAGCATTCAGGGGAATAGCGGCGGAGATGAGAGGTTTCTCTGATCTCCGCCGTTATAGAGCTGGGCTGCGGATGTGTAATACAACAATTGCCCCGCTCCTGACAATAAGTGAGAGCGCGGTCAGCATGAGGTGATGCGGCCGGCGCTGCACTATAATAAGCGGCGGTGCAAACACTGAAGACAGAACATGGGGGTGTTTTGCAGCGCGCCCGCCATGTTCTGTCTTCAGTGCCGGCAATCATTAGTGCAGCGCTGGCCGCATCGCATCATCCACACCCCGCACACTCGTCATGACTCAGGAGCCGGGCAATGACTATCACACAGCCGGAGCCCCGCTCTCATACATTCATGTGTTACTATACTGAGCTGTGCGGCCGCACAGCCAAGTATCGAAATACATGTATCGAAATACATGACATAACGGTATCGAAACAGTATCGAAGTTTCGATGCATCGTGCATCCCTAACGGTCATAGAGTTTGGTGGTTTCTTATGTTGATCTGTTAGATTCTTCACACTCTCTGCTGTATTGTACTGAATTGTTACATATGTGAAATCAGGGGGAAGATGTGACTAATATTAAAACAGAGGATGAAGAAGAAGAGCGGGTGAGGGGCGATCAACCGTGTAAGAGTGAACCGGAGGAGGAAATTCCAGGAGGAGTTATCACAAGTCAGTAATAATGAATTTAGAAAGTGAACTCCGTGGTTTATTAAGCAGGACCTGCTGTGTTTTTTGTTGTTGTTTTTTTAACCACATTTTTGTTAATCGTGTGAACATACCCTTACACTGACAGGTTACATCTATATATAGATATCACAGGATCCACCATCCATAATAGACTGATCCTCCCTGTTCTGTAGAGATCACTTCTCAGCAGTCATCTCATTATCATCACAGGCAGGATTACACTGACAGTTAACATCTATATATATACTGTAGATAATACAAGATCCACCATTCATAATAGACTGACCCTTTCTGTTCTGTAGAGCTCATTTCTCAGCAGTCATCTCATTATCATCACAGGCAGGATTACACTGACAGGTTACATCTATATATAGATAATGCAGGATCCACCATTCATAATAGACTGATCCTCCCTGTTCTGTAGAGATCATTTCTCAGCAGTCATCTCATTATCGTCACAGGCAGGATTACACTGACAGGTTACATCTATATATAGATAACACAGGATCCACCATCCATAATAGACTGATCCTTCGTGTTTTGTGGAGATCACTTCTCAGCAATCATCTCATTATCATCACAGGCAGGATCAAGGTCTTATTACAAGGACCGTGTAGACGACTGCCAATCAATGAGACAGCTTGTTGATTGGCACTCGTTTGCTCCTGTCACAAGGAGCTATGTATGGGAACGAGCACTCGTTACTCCGATCACTCGTCCCCATACATTATTATCATGTCGGCAGCACGGCTCAGGGAGATGTGCTGCCGACAACGATAATATTTTGGTTTTCTAAAACGATACGATAATCTGCTGATCGCTCCCCTGTTTACACAGGGCAATTCTCGGCAACGAGCGTTCTATGAATGACTGTTTGCCTGATCATTGGCCCATGTAAAAGGGCCTTTACACTGACTGGTATCACCTATATATAGATAACACAGGATACACCATTGACAATAGGTGATGGACACAGCTCCCCTCCTCCCCCTCCCTGCACAATGACTTCTGCACAGGCCACAGAGCAAACCTAGAAAACTGTCCCGTAGAAGTCAATGGCTCAGCTCCAGACTATTGTTTCCTACGACCCATGTGGCTGCTGTAAACCATATCTCTTAATGCAGTTAACAGCGAAGACAAAATGGCTGCCTCCATAACCCCTTCACGACTGCCATACGGCTATATACACGTTCTAACTGCCGATGCCCCGTGCAGGTAGCAGGTATATAGACGATTGCAGCGTGCATCGGGGTTAAATGAGTGCAGAAGGTGCTTCAGCGTGAGCAGCTCTGCACTAATCTATATGTCGGCTCTCTTTAAAAGTGCCGACACGTCTTTGACTTAGTTTCATAAAACAAACGTGTTTTTTTGAATGAAACTAAACTTACAAGTGCAGTCTGCACTTTTCTCTCTCTCCCGTGTGTGTCTGCACCTCCCCCTCCTTCTCCCTCCATCGCTTCTGCCCAGAGATAACGGAGCCAGTGTGCTTGTTATCTCGGCAGAAAGGGAATGTGTCGCGAATTAAACCTTTTTTTTAAGTGTCGTTACTTATTTCTATTATATTTTTTACGTTTTTTGCTGCATTTTTTTTTTTATTCCATATTCTGGAAAGTATTACAAGTTAAATAATAATTTGACATGTTTGAGCATGTTAGAAGAATTTTCCATACTTCGCAATAATGATTCAAGTTTTCATCCCAATAAGAGTTTTATTCTCATCGATGAGGAGACGATATCTGACTTCATTACATAAGCTCTGGCTTATATAGACTTTAACCACAAACAGATGACATCTTGCACATGACGGTGAATATCTTACACAAAATACTAGTCTAATGCAGTTTTGCTTCAAATAGCATATTTTGACATTTACAACTGAAACTGGGAAAAAGTTGAACTTCCCTAAATTGCATCTGACTTTATTGAGAAATATCAACTGTCCCAGACTTGAAAGCAAAGCATATTTAAAACTATAACAGCTAAAACATTTCCTAAGAAGTTCTCCATAACTGAGAGTATATTTAATTTCATTGCATCAAATAAGTATAAATTTAAAATAAAACTTTCATAACATTCCACCCTGTTGTAAATTTATCAAGAAATGTTCTATAAAATATCCAGGACAGGTTCTCTTCTTTTGAATTTCTTGGCACATTGTCTTTGTCACTGAGGTCTCAATGAACCTTTGGATCAATCCTCTTATGCAAGGTATCGCATCCACAAACAGTCAATATACTGGCAACAACGGCAATGGTCATGAGTACAGATGTTACCAGGCCAGTCCATTTTCCAAACTACCCCGCAATCCATGAGGTGAAGATGTCATTTATTCTGGAGTTTTCCCGCAAGATCTTCGGACAGGGAATTGAGTCCTTCCAATACTGAGTCCTTCTAATACTGCCATCAGGAGCTGTATTATTGGGAATAAAAGTACAACAGAAGATACTAACATTTTGCAGACACCCCCTTTTTCTGCTAGTAACATATCCAGCGTTATTCTATTTCACCATGTCATTAAAGATATAGGTCCCAACTGATCTGCAATACCTTTTATTGCATCTCTGGTATAATTAACAAATCTCTGTTGATTGTAATAAATATAATTAATCCAGTCGACATTCTTATTTATCGTAGACCACCAGAAAAGTACAGACTTGAAGCCTGATGCAATCTGATTTTGGGCCTTAAACTCACAGGGTACTCCTACTTCATCTATGTATATTCTATGGTGAAAGGAAACTCCAGGGTTAGACCGCTTATAGCGATTCAGATAGTCTCCAGGGCATTTTCTCATTCTCTGAAACTCAGGTGCTAAAAACAAGTGGAATGGCTTCAGAAGCTGAACCAGAGCACAGCCTCCCTGCCACTTGGCCTTCCTGTCTCCACATAGCCACCGGAGATCAGTCCTTGCCCTTGTCTGGTTGATAAACCAATTAGAGGAGTAATTACCATTATCGGTCACAAAACTCTTCAGTGAGGTTCCCGACTTTCTTACCTTGCCCATTCCTCAGAAAGCAGGTGTAGTTGCCTGGGTAAGCCACTATTAAGGGAGGGATTTCATCTCTCCCCACAGGTGGGTACAATAAAGAGAATGTCTTACATAATTGATCACCTGGATTATATGATGCATTATATAAAGATAACACGCATTGCAGACCTTGTGGGTTCTCCTTGCCTGAAATGTATAGTAGCCAGATGTGGCCTGGCTTTTGCACAAGTGATACAGTTAGTTCTATTATTTTGGATTGCAGTGTATCCTATCCAGGCTAACCATTCATGTTTATCTCTGTAACCTGTTTCTAATGTCAATTTATCTTCATAAGTGAAGTTGGCCAGATAAACTTTAGAGGGTAGGTCTATCTTCGGAACTAAAAAACTTTCCGTTGCATTCAATAAAAAAAATCCCTATAGGGTCAGTACCTGAAACATCAGTTCCTATAGCATATAGTCCCTTATCCTTTTTATTAGGGTGTTTACATAGATAATACAAATGTTCTTCTCTGAATATGCTAGTTTATAAGCTATGTTTCTATCCTTGCATTGATCTATAACACCGCGCAGAAAACTATTTCATATGTTGCAGTCTCACCTTCAGTAAAATTAAAATATTTAACTCTCCAAGCTAAGTCTTTAGGGAATCCTACCCTGACCCTGTTTCCCAGAGATCCCATACCTTAGGTTGACACACTTTGAACCCCCATAGGATACCTAGAATAACTAATAACATTTTGCCCTGTCTCCTCCCAGGCTCTGGATGTTTTCTTCGCTGAAGTTTGAGACCAGTCACTTCTAACAAATGACCACCCTTTGTAATCAGTCTTTCATAGCCTAGGAGGATAGTGGCAATTCCCTAACTACCTTACAGTGTGATAAGTGTATCCAAGCGGTACATTCGGCTATCTTTACGGCCTTAGGTGTGGTAAGCAGAACCTGATATGATCTTTTTCAACAAAGATAATATCCAATTTCCTGGCTTCACAGGTTCAGGTTCAGGTACAGGGTCACCTGGAATAGAATTAGAGATAGAAACTTCCCTGTTGGTTAGCTTTTTTTGCCATATATTCAGGAAGTGTAAAATCAAACTCTTCATCCATCCTAGAGAATAGATTTAACTGCGGTATTACAAATGGTCTACCCATTTGGTGAATACATCAATAATCACTAAGCAATAGCTATTCCTTTTGAGTTTCGCATGAGAACTAAGGTAAAAAATAACTAATTTTAATAACATACGAAATCAGCATTAATATACTTGTCTTAAAGGAACAATGTCTTTCTTATTCACTACATAAGAACAAGTTGGGGTCTCCAGACAAGTTAGCTGCTGCACAAAATAAATTAATCTTCACATTATTTTAATCATTTTCATTTTTCCCACCTTTTGTTTATTTGAGGACATTTTGTATCCAAGCCAGGTACTTAAAAGAGGGCTTATTCCCCTTACAGACTTTATTTTCTTAGCTTGCTCTACGGTCATACTTGTCCTGCATAATGCCAAAAAGGTCTATACAGTGGCAACAGGTTGAGCCAACTACTTGGCAAATGCCCCCTTGGGCAGAATTCAAGACATCAAACACATAATCTGTAACAGTATCCAATCTGTCGGCCACTTTCTCTATATTATGAGCATTCTTACTGCTAAACCTACTAATATTGGCAATAATCCAAATCTCATCCACGGTACATGTATTGGTAATAATTGTCGCACTGTCACTTACTGTCCTAATGGGACTTTTACACCTGCAGATATAACAGGTCGTGGGCAGCATATTTCTCAAACCTAAAGACACCCAGGTAACATAACCTCCGGGCTCTCATTGCTGCCATGAACGTCTTACTCATGAGTGACAACAACCAGTGACCTTCACCTCATACCTCCACATAAAACACCTCAAGTTGTTATTCACAGTACCGTGGCATATTTACACGCATTATAATTATAAACCTCAGACAATATTAACAATAGCGTCTCAACTAAGAAAAGAATACTATCACCAATCTCATGCTATCACCCTCATGTTTGGGTCCCATCAGTTCATTGACAAATCCTGTACATCAAACAAACAAACAAACAAACAAACAAACAAACAAACAAACAAACAAACACCTTTATGTAAGAAAAACGTCTCTGTCCCTCTGGACAGGGCACATAGATAATATGTAGTTACTGGGTACATTTTATGTCGCACTTGGTGTTACCCTTTTTAGCAGGATTTGTACCTTGATCTGAGCTGATTATCTGTAACATCTTCTACTCACAGAAATATTCACATATACCATACATTTTATCTGACAAGTGTCTCAAACCAAATATTTTTAAATCAACACCCTTATACATATACCTAATATCTTAGGAAGCAAAAACAACTTCAATGAAATCCATACAAATGTGTTAGAATGGATATCGTGGACATGGGAACTGTCCTCTCTTTGGTCTTACATTCCCCTGTAGATTATGTTTGGCGCATGTTAAACAAGTTAAATTTTTTTAGAGTAGTTAGTAAAGCCATATGCCGTGAACACTTTAGATATGATTTCTACCATCCCCCCTGTTGAGACATGGCTTGTCCGATGGCTCAATATAACTGCACTTCTGAATAAGTTGCTGGGTAGGATGTATTTGTTCTTACAAGATCCATCTACAAACAGTATGAGATCACTATTTGGTAATGGAATATCTTTAAGATCTGATCTTGGTAACACTCTTTCTGCTATTGAGGATAGGCAATCAAGTGGTGCACCATCCTCCACAGTAGACATCAAGGTCGAAAAATTTAAAGTGGTACATCTTTCTATCATAAATAACACTAATGTGGCGGAAGCTCTTATAGCTTCTGCGGCGGCTACAACTGATTGAACACGGGGAGGTAGGGCTCTAGCTACTCGGTCGAGTTTTGATAAGTAGTAAGCTAGAGGTCTATCCTTTCATCCATACTCCTGTGTTAGCCCTGAAGTCATATATCAATTTTTACACTCTACAGTTTGAATAAAGTTTTTTTCTTTGTTGTTGTTTTGTTTTTTTTAATAATAATCAGTTAGTCCAAGCACTGAAGAGCCTACAAGATCCTGTTTTATCTGAAAAAAAAGACCTCTTCATAAATCAAAGACATCAATGGTCCTGTAATAGCAGCATAATTGGCTATCCAACACCTGCAGAAGTTAGTAATACCCAAAAAGGACATCATTTGTCTTTTTGTCAGAGGTTTCGGTGCTTGGAGTATTACTGACTTTCTTCCTTCATACAGATGTTTACCTTCTTGGGTAATATGGTGTATAGAATGCCTGTGTGATACCGAGCCTAGTAAGTATATGCCCTAATACTTCTCCTATGAAGTGGGTTCTTCGAACTCCATATCGGCATACTACTTCACTGAGTATTTTTCTAGCAGTGTTTTTAGCTATGTTTTTGGTTACTGGCCATGCCTCAGGCCAATTTGAAAACATGTCAGTACATATGAGGACATATTCATATACACCTACCTTGGGTTGCTGTATCTAGTCCACTTGCAGTTGCTGGAAGGGGTAATCAGGGCAAAGCGAGTGCTTACTGGGTGTTTTTGTCATTTTACCGTAATTGTGTCTGACGCATGTCAGACAACCCTCTACATGTAGAGCACCTGTGTTCTGAGATTCAGGGGCAAACCAGTGTTGTATTGATTTGCCTGCTGCAGTCAGAAAGCCTCTTGCTTGCCATATTGTGTCATAATGTGAGACTCCAAAGGCGTACCTTGAGTCTGTATAGATGTTCACCCTTTTTCCTGTGCCTAACTTACATGCTTCTGTGAGTGCCATGAGTTCTGCCTCCTGGGCAGAGCTGCTGGAGGGCAGTGACTTTTGCAGCACTGTCTTACTTTCCTGGACTACTGCATACCCGGTGGTGAAATGTCCTGTCTGCTTATTCCAGTATTTGGATCTGTCTACAAAATACTGAACATCATAGTTAGTAAAAGGTACATTAGTGACACCTGGTAACCCTTGGACTTCAAGTTGCATTAAACTGTGACAATCAGACTCATGTTCCATATCAAACAAGTCATTGTCATTTGCAAGTTCGTACATTAAGGAAACTGTATTTATAACTTTAAAACCAGATTTTACACAGCTAACTTTAATTACTTAAGTCAGTCTATTTACACAATCTTGTACTTTAGTTCGATGTTCTAGGACTTTTTACACACCAATTTTACATATAATAACAATTTGAAATTCAATTAATTTAGTTCTTAATCTGGATTGAGAAAAACATCTCACATCAAACAGTACACAATTTCATTTCCTCCTCAGACTAGTCTGCAACACACACCCTGTATACACGGGGACACACGCTGTATACACGGGGACACACACTGTATACACGGGGACACACGCTGTATACATGTCTACATCATACTTCTCGTCATCATCCACCTTACTCATTGCAATGTACCTATCTGTATTACTCTTTATCACTAGTAAAGTCACTGTTATCACTTTTATGCACATACTATACATATCAACATTTATTGACACACTCTTCTATAGTTCTGCTTTTCCGATCATTTCATGGTCTTTCAACCAGCCAGCATTTTGTTCTATGAAAGTTTTTCATCTTGAACTATATAAACAACCTTCTTCTAACCTTCGTGATCATTTTAACATTCTGTAAACCTTCTACCTTGTTCTCCCTTGTGAGATTCTTCCAACCGTCGTCTTACACAATCAAAACCACACTTCTCTTTTCCCTTCACTAAATTATAACATTCAATTACCCTCAAATTCCTTTTAAATCTAAATTTGCCACACCCTTATCATCATCATTTTACATTCACCACATCTAATTTGTGCATATACTTAACATCTCCTTCTAAAGGAATATTTTAATACTTTTTAACACAAACAACAACATGTTGAAGCTGTTCCTGATACGTTACACATGTTACAAGCAGTGTCCTTTTGAAAGGAAATCTAATGTAACAATTTTAGTATATGTCTCTCTATTTAATGGACACCTAAATGGCGTCTTTTAGGGATATATACAGTTTGCCTCCTTCTAGGTCCGTTAATAATATGCCAATAGTTGTTTTTTTTTTTCTAGAATAGTAGTCTTACGTATATTTAATTTAAACACTTTTTTAATATGAAAAGATTTGATTAACTTTGTATCCTTTATCAATTATTTTGACTATTCTCCAACCTTCAGTAGAAATAGCCAACATTAATCCAAACATACACTCCGGACAAGAGATTTAAAATAATTTGGTGTGCCTTTGTCCTTTTCTAATATTTTTAAATATCTTAGTCATCACAAATATAGTAAATAATAAAAGACCAACCAAACTTAATGAGAAGCCTTCAGGGCAATAGATGTTAATCCACTGCTACGTGACAATTTGACTTACTAATATTCATTTATCCCTTTGTTCTATTATTTGATCTTGGTTCTATGATCTGACCCTAATTTGATCTCATTCAAAGAGTCTTATGGTCAGTTGGGTATGTTGAATAACAGTGTTCGCTGCACCTTATAAATAAGGCCGCTTGCCAAAACTTTATTCTCCATGAACTGTAGGACTCGCTGCACTCTAGACGCCTAGAGCCGCTTACCAAAACACAGTCCCAAGACAGTAATGTCGCTCACCCAAGGTGACCACGACACGAAAATGTGAGACTGTCTCAACTCACCACATTTAGACAAGACACATAATTAACGATTAACAAACAAATTCGATATGAATAACAAAACCTACTATCATATTCTATATTTCTGTATACCTCGTATATCTTGACCACAAGGTATTTTCACCAAAGTTTCACAGTACACACACAAAACGCAACAATATTTACAAGTATTATGCTGATCAGTCATATACTTCATGTTCCTGGGTGTTTTACAGTATTTTTCCCCTACTGATTTGTCCTTGTAACAATTCTACAAAGGACCATTCCTAATTGGACTCCCTTATACACACAGGGTTTTATTTATTTAACCCTCATACATTCAATCTTCACAGTCAAGGAGTCTCATATGTTTCATCTATAACAACCATTTCTTTCAACTTCACCAAAGAAATACTTGATTACCTTAAAACTTCTGGTGTCAGGGGCGTCCAGAGACAATAAGAGACTGGTCAGACCAGCAGCAGATGTCCTGGATGTGTCTTTACACCACAGTTTGAAAGTCTTTATCTTTCTTTAACTTTGGATTTCGTTTATCTCAATTATTCAATACTTTTAGTCAGAATCATAAACTTTGTAAAACAAATAATCCTAATACTTTCTAACAAATAATACTAATACTCTATAACAAATAATACTAATACTCTATAAGAAATAATCATAATACTCTATAATCCTTAAGCTATAGGAGATCCTCCAAATCTCCAAATACTTTATCTTTTACGTGCTGCACGGAGTTATTTATTACCTGTAGCCTTCTCACATAGGCTATGGACTACTAACCTCGAGAACCTGTTCTTAATATAACTAAGACCCAGTCTTAGTACCTAAGATCCAACTTAGGTTTTTATCACATAACCTTATACATCTAAATATGAAAAATAATAAAAACACATATATATATTTTAAAAAAAACATATATATACAATATTACCGTTATTCAGATGAAAACTCGAATCTTCAACTCTCCTTACTATGTGCTTTTACAAACCGTCATTCCACCTCGTCCCTGCGTCTGACTGGCCTCTTTTTAACTATAATTTAACCGGAGGTCTTTGAATTAAGTGAGTATTTTGATGACTCACCCCGTGCACGGTGTACAGTCCTCAGGTGGACTAGGGTCTGGAAATATTGGTTTCCGGCTTCGAAGGACCAAGATGTTAGAAGAATTTTCCATACTTCGCAATAATGATTCAAGTTTTCATCCCAATAAGAGTTTTATTCTCATCGATGAGGAGACGATATCTGACTTCATTACATAAGCTCTGGCTTATATAGACTTTAACCACAAACAGATGACATCTTGCACATGACAGTGAATATCTTTCACAAAATACTAGTCTAATGCAGTTTTGCTTGATATAGCATATTTTGACATTTACAACTTAAACTGGGATAAAGTTGAACTTCCCTAATTTGCATCTGACTTTATTGAGAAATATCAACTGTCCCAGACTTGAAAGCAAAGCATATTTAAAACTTTAACAGATAAAACATTTCCTAAGAAGTTCTCCATAACTGAGAGTATATTTAATTTCGTTGCATCAAATAAGTATAAATTTAAAATAAAACTTTCATAACAGAGCACTTCCCAGAATTACAGCAAGGTGAATAAGGCAAAGCAACCCGACTCACAGCTGCTGTAAATGTGGGAGGGAATCTCACCCCTCTTTCCTACAAGCCAGGAAAAGGTGTCTTCAAATTGCTAAGCAGTGTCCGGCAGCCATTTTGGGTGTGATTCTGCAGCTGGAAGAAGCTATAGGACACATCAAAAGGCTAAGGGTATGTTCACACGCTTACTAAACAAAGGGAAACCAGATCCTGATTTTCAGCCATTTTTTAATCAAACTCGCGTTTTTTACGGCTGTTTTTGGAGCTGTTTTTCTATAAAGTCAATGAAAAACGGCTCCAAAAACATCCCAAGAAGTGATGTGCACTTCATTTTGGTGGCGTCTTTTTACATGGCAGTTTTGGAAAACGACCACGTAAAAAACGCCCTGTCGGAACAGAACGCCGTATTTCCCATTGAAACCAATGGGCAGATGCTTGTAGGCGTTCTGCTTCCGATTTTTCAGCTGAAAACATTGTGTGTGAACATACCCTTAGAATGATGAAAGTGAAGTGAATGACTTTTCAGTTGACAAGTTCACACGGCGTGTATTTGACATGTTTTTTTTTTGTACATTTTACGTGCCAAAAACCACATCAAAAAACGCTTGATTACACTTGATTTTGCGTATTTGGGGGGATTTGTGTGTGTGTGTGTGTGGGGGGGGGGGTGCTCGCCGCTGATTCTTCAAAACAGCTGATAAGCGGCTATGAAGTATCAGCGGCGCCCGTGCACTCCGCTCTGCTACACACACACACACGCACACACACACACACACACACACACACACACACACACACACACAGCACTGCAGACACGGGAAAAGTGTTAAAGGGGTCGTCCAGGAAAAGATGGTGCCGCACCTGTCCTCAGGTCATGTGTGGTATTACAGCTCTGTCCTATTCACTTCAATGGAGGTGAACTGCAATACCAGACACAACCTGAGGACAGGTGCGGCGCTGTGTCTCCAATCCGGATAGCCCTTATGTCCTGAGATGACCTGACGGGGGAGGCGGGTGTCAGAGCCACCCACCGCCATCACTGCAGACAGAACCACACAACTACGGCATGAGGGTAGGGCTTGTCCTGAGTGAACTGTCTCTTGTTATGGACAGATTTATATGAACCCCGTCTGCATCAGAACCAGTAACCTAGGTCCGATCACATGAAAGAGGGGGATCACCAAAAACCTTGTGCACCCTCAGCCCGTCCATCCAGCCCTTTCCTGGTTTTATCTGCTTCTGGGAAAGCTGGGTGACCACCATTGCCCCTCCTACTGGAGTGTTTGGGGATGTGACCAATGAACCTCTCACACTCCAGTAGGAGGGGTAATGGTGGTCACCCAGCTTTCCCAGACCCCTGAATGGTAAATCTCTCTAGTTGTATTGAGACTGTTTGGGGATGTGACTAATGAACCTCTGAGTCTCAGCACAACTAGAGAGATTTATCTGCGCAGTACAGAGCCAGAGAGCAGAGGCAATGGACGGGAGCCGTTCATTGACTCATATGCATTGTAGCTGCCGTATTCCATCTCTGTATGTGTCGTTAATCGACACATACAGAGATGAAAAAAAAGTGGCAGCCCCCATAGAGAGGTAAAAGAAATAAAAAATAAAAAGTAGAACACAAAAAGACAAATGAATACAATTTATTTTAATGACATACTAAAAGCAATAGTATATAAAAAATAAAATTTTCCGTGACACCTTCCCTTTAAAGAGCTGCAACAGTGTGTATATATGTATGTGTATATATATATATGTGTATATATATATATATATATATATATATATACATAACATACGCACACACACACACATAAATAACATGGATAAATATATTTTAAAAAATTACAAAATTGTTTATTTTTAAAAAAAATTTGTGATTTGTCTGCTCATAATAAAATTGTAAAACATGGAATTAATTAAACTAATCTAGAAAATGAAAGCCTCATAAGTCTTGTAAAAATCAAAGTTAAAATAGTTGTGATATTCAAAGCGGTTGCAAAGTTATTATCGTCTAAAGAAGTGCATATCAGAAATGGAAAATTTGACCTGGACACAGGGGCATCAATGACCCCTGGTCATGAAAGGGTTAATTATGTACAGAAAATAGAATTGAAAAAATCTACAATCAATATATATATATATATATATATATATATATATATATATATAAAAAAGTATTTTTCGGACTATAAGGCGCAGTTTTTAGCAAGAATAAATCTTGCTAAAAAGTCCCTGCGTGTTATAGTCGGCAGTGTCGGGCCCCCTGACCGCTCCTTACTTAACCCCTTCCCGACCCGTGATGTGCCAGCACATCATCAGGCGGGGAGGGGATGATGTATGGAGCAGGCTCACGCGCTGAGCCTGCTCCATACACTGCAGGTGTCAGCTTCTGACACGCTGCACTAACGGCTAGGAGCAGTGATGGCGCTGTTTAACTAGTTAAATACTGCGGTCAATAGCGACCGCAGCATTTATATTGGTTTTCCTACGAAGGACATTTATGACATATCCACAGGTGTAATATCTCTAGAACGGTGCCCCCTAAGCCCCATTCCATCTTACCCGGCTCCGCGGTCTTCCGGCCACTTCACTTTCTGGTTAGATGTTCGAGTTACGCAAACAGCGTAACTCTCTGAGCTACGCAGTTTCCGCAACTCCCATAGAACTGAATAGTAGTTACGGAAACAGCGTAGCATGCTACGTTGCTTCTATAACTGACATTCACTACTATGGGAGTTCCGGAAACAGCGTAGCTCAGCGAGTTACGCTGTTTCCGTAACTCATCCATGTATTGCAGTGTATTGTACCAGCGATCTAATGATCACTGGTTCAAGTCCCCTAGGGGAACTAATAAAATGGGTGTAAAAAAATAAATGTAAAGTTAAAAAAAAACTTTTCCCATTTTTCCCCAAGCACAATGTAAAAATAATAATAAAATTGGTATCGCTGCATCGGTAAAAGTCCAGAACTATTACAATATAGCATTATTTGACTCACACAGTGAACGGTGTAATTTTTGTTATTTAAAACCCCCTACTGTCTGTATTCTTCTACCATATTACGTTATATATGGCCGCTCTGTTGTAACGGTTCACTGGGATACGCTTCTTGTGATGTCATCTAGAATGTGGGCAGATTCTATTTCTCTGAGCGTGACGTCCTCTAGAGAATCTGAGCGTGATGTCATGTGAAGGGCGGGGCCTTGATCTGCATGCGTTCCGTTTGCACATAATGGCCCTCATGTTGTGACATCAAGTTTATAAATTGGGATCACACATTGACCGCGGTGTCAGTTTCTGTTGCTGGCTCTCATCATGGACGTGTCTTATAAGAAGAAGGGGATGGTGAAGATGTTTCCAATGATGAGTGTTATAGAGAAGATGGAGGTTGGCGGACGCCAGTTTCCGGAGGACGTTGAGATGGAGGAGGAGCACGAGAAGATGGAAGTTAGCGGACGCCAGTTTCCGGAGAACGTGGAGATGGAGGAGGATCACGAGAGGATGGAAGTTGGTGGACGCCAGTTTCCGGAGGACGTGGAGATGGAGAAGAAGGACGGGAAGATGGAGGTTGGCGGACGCCAGTTTCCGGAGGACGTGGAGATGGAGGAGGATCACGAGAGGATGGAAGTTGGCGGACGCCAGTTTCCGGAGGACGTGGAGATGGAGGAGGATCACGAGAGGATGGAAGTTGGCGGACGCCAGTTTCCGGAGGACGTAGAGAAGGAGGACGGGAAGATGGAAGTTGGTGGACGCCAGTTTCCGGAGGACCTGGAGATGGAGGAAGTGAAGGATAATGATGACAAACTGGAGGTTGGCGGACGCCAATTTGCAGCTGCTGATGTGGAGATGGACGATCTTTCGGGGGCTACAGTTAACATCAGGGCCTCCAACCCCCGAAAGAGAAAGTGGCCATTTTAGTAACATCTGCCGCTTGGGGCCTATTTACCATCAGGGCCCCCAACCCCCGGGAGAGATAGCGGCCATCTTATTTCTATCTGCCGCTCGGGGCCCATTTACCATCTTTAGGTGAGGTAAGTGCCATCCACTGATGATCTTCTCACCTCACGACTCTTCTACAGCCGCCTGGACACTGAATTTCTGTTTGTTTTTTTTTGCAGTTGTCACCCCAATATTGTGGTCTTTACCACCTAAACCATCAGAAATTCCCATGAAGACTCCTCCAGTGATGAGCAGACGCGAGATCCGGTAAGTCTGACGTCTTCCGCTCGTCTTCATCTTCTCCTTGTGGTGAAGGTTTTGTGAATTCTTTTGCTTATTTGTATTTTTTCCTTTTCTAGGATCCGACTTTGGAAAATATGAAAAACGTTTTCGGTTTCTTCTGATCCAGGATCGAGCTGTGTAAGGGTGGACTAGCGGCCATATCCACGGGTGAAGAAGGACCCTCCCCCTCTTCATCTCACCGATCATCGCATGTTAAAGGGCCAAAGCCACAGAAAACCGCACAGAAATTCTACCAGATTCTATAATAAACATATTTTTGATGATGTATGGAGCGGGCTCACGCGCTGAGCCTGCCCCATACACTGCAGGTGTCAGCTTCTGACACGCTGCACTAACGGCTAGGAACAGTGATGGCGCTGTTTAACTAGTTAAATACTGCGGTCAATAGCGACCGCGGCATTTATATTGGTTTTCCTACAAAGGACATTTATGACATATCCACAGGTGTAATATCTCTAGAACGGGGCCCCCTAAGCCCCATTCCATCTTACCCGGCTCCGCGGTCTTCCGGCCACGTCACTTTCTGGTTACATGTTCGAGTTACGCAAACAGCGTAACTCTCTGAGCTACGCAGTTTCCGCAACTCCCATAGAACTGAATAGTGGTTACGGAAACAGCGTAGCATGCTACGCTGCTTCTATAACTGACATTCACTACTATGGGAGTTCCGGAAACAGCGTAGCTCAGCGAGTTATGCTGTTTCCGTAACTCATCCATGTATTGCAGTGTATTGTACCAGCGATCTAATGATCACTGGTTCAAGTCCCCTAGGGGAACTAATAAAATGGGTGTAAAAAAATTAATTTAAAGTTAAAAAAAAACTTTTCCCATTTTTCCCCAAGCACAATGTAAAAATAATAACAAAATTGGTATCGCTGCATCGGTAAAAGTCCAGAACTATTACAATATAGCATTATTTGACTCACACAGTGAACGGTGTAATTTTTTTTTATTTAAAACCCCCGACTGTCTGTATTCTTCTACCATATTACGTTATATATGGCCGCTCTGTTGTAACGGTTCACTGGGATACGCTTCTTGTGATGTCATCTAGAATGTGGGCAGATTCTATTTCTCTGAGCGTGACGTCCTCTAGAGAATCTGAGCGTGATGTCATGTGAAGGGCGGGGCCTGTGATCTGCATGCGTTCCGTTTGCACATAATGGCCCTCATGTTGTGACATCAAGTTTATAAATTGGGATCACACATTGACCGCGGTGTCAGTTTCTGTTGCTGGCTCTCATCATGGACGTGTCTTATAAGAAGAAGGGGATGGTGAAGATGTTTCCAATGATGAGTGTTATAGAGAAGATGGAGGTTGGCGGACGCCAGTTTCCGGAGGACGTTGAGATGGAGGAGGAGCACGAGAAGATGGAAGTTAGCGGACGCCAGTTTCCGGAGAACGTGGAGATGGAGGAGGATCACGAGAGGATGGAAGTTGGTGGACGCCAGTTTCCGGAGGACGTGGAGATGGAGAAGGACGACGGGAAGATGGAGGTTGGCGGACGCCAGTTTCCGGAGGACGTGGAGATGGAGGAGGATCACGAGAGGATGGAAGTTGGCGGACGCCAGTTTCCGGAGGACGTGGAGATGGAGGAGGATCACGAGAGGATGGAAGTTGCCGGACGCCAGTTTCCGGAGGACGTGGAGAAGGAGGATGGGAAGATGGAAGTTGGTGGACGCCAGTTTCCGGAGGACCTGGAGATGGAGGAAGTGAAGGATAATGATGACAAACTGGAGGTTGGCGGACGCCAATTTGCAGCTGCTGATGTGGAGATGGACGATCTTTCGGGGGCTACAGTTAACATCAGGGCCTCCAACCCCCGAAAGAGAAAGTGGCCATTTTAGTAACATCTGCCGCTTGGGGCCTATTTACCATCAGGGCCCCCAACCCCCGGGAGAGATAGCGGCCATCTTATTTCTATCTGCCGCTCGGGGCCCATTTACCATCTTTAGGTGAGGTAAGTGCCGTCCACTGATGATCTTCTCACCTCACGACTCTTCTACAGCCGCCTGGACACTGAATTTCTGTTTGTTTTTTTTTGCAGTTGTCACCCCAATATTGTGGTCTTTACCACCTAAACCATCAGAAATTCCCATGAAGACTCCTCCAGTGATGAGCAGACGCGAGATCCGGTAAGTCTGACATCTTCCGCTCGTCTTCATCTTCTCCTTGTGGTGAAGGTTTTGTGAATTTTTTTGCTTATTTGTATTTTTTCCTTTTCTAGGATCCGACTTTGGAAAATATGAAAAACGTTTTCGGTTTCTTCTGATCCAGGATCGAGCTGTGTAAGGGTGGACTAGCGGCCATATCCACGGGTGAAGAAGGACCCTCCCCCTCTTCATCTCACCGATCATCGCATGTTAAAGGGCCGGAGCCACAGAAAACCGCACAGAAATTCTACCAGATTCTATAATAAACATATTTTTGATGATGTATGGAGCGGGCTCACGCGCTGAGCCTGCCCCATACACTGCAGGTGTCAGCTTCTGACACGCTGCACTAACGGCTAGGAACAGTGATGGCGCTGTTTAACTAGTTAAATACTGCGGTCAATAGCGACCGCGGCATTTATATTGGTTTTCCTACAAAGGACATTTATGACATATCCACAGGTGTAATATCTCTAGAACGGGGCCCCCTAAGCCCCATTCCATCTTACCCGGCTCCGCGGTCTTCCGGCCACGTCACTTTCTGGTTACATGTTCGAGTTACGGAAACAGCGTAACTCTCTGAGCTACGCAGTTTCCGCAACTCCCATAGAACTGAATAGTGGTTACGGAAACAGCGTAGCATGCTACGCTGCTTCTATAACTGACATTCACTACTATGGGAGTTCCGGAAACAGCGTAGCTCAGCGAGTTATGCTGTTTCCGTAACTCATCCATGTATTGCAGTGTATTGTACCAGCGATCTAATGATCACTGGTTCAAGTCCCCTAGGGGAACTAATAAAATGGGTGTAAAAAAATTAATTTAAAGTTAAAAAAAAACTTTTCCCATTTTTCCCCAAGCACAATGTAAAAATAATAACAAAATTGGTATCGCTGCATCGGTAAAAGTCCAGAACTATTACAATATAGCATTATTTGACTCACACAGTGAACGGTGTAATTTTTTTTTATTTAAAACCCCCGACTGTCTGTATTCTTCTACCATATTACGTTATATATGGCCGCTCTGTTGTAACGGTTCACTGGGATACGCTTCTTGTGATGTCATCTAGAATGTGGGCAGATTCTATTTCTCTGAGCGTGACGTCCTCTAGGGAATCTGAGCGTGATGTCATGTGAAGGGCGGGGCCTGTGATCTGCATGCGTTCCGTTTGCACATAATGGCCCTCATGTTGTGACATCAAGTTTATAAATTGGGATCACACATTGACCGCGGTGTCAGTTTCTGTTGCTGGCTCTCATCATGGACGTGTCTTATAAGAAGAAGGGGATGGTGAAGATGTTTCCAATGATGAGTGTTATAGAGAAGATGGAGGTTGGCGGACGCCAGTTTCCGGAGGACGTTGAGATGGAGGAGGAGCACGAGAAGATGGAAGTTAGCGGACGCCAGTTTCCGGAGAACGTGGAGATGGAGGAGGATCACGAGAGGATGGAAGTTGGTGGACGCCAGTTTCCGGAGGACGTGGAGATGGAGAAGGACGACGGGAAGATGGAGGTTGGCGGACGCCAGTTTCCGGAGGACGTGGAGATGGAGGAGGATCACGAGAGGATGGAAGTTGGCGGACGCCAGTTTCCGGAGGACGTGGAGATGGAGGAGGATCACGAGAGGATGGAAGTTGCCGGACGCCAGTTTCCGGAGGACGTGGAGAAGGAGGATGGGAAGATGGAAGTTGGTGGACGCCAGTTTCCGGAGGACCTGGAGATGGAGGAAGTGAAGGATAATGATGACAAACTGGAGGTTGGCGGACGCCAATTTGCAGCTGCTGATGTGGAGATGGACGATCTTTCGGGGGCTACAGTTAACATCAGGGCCTCCAACCCCCGAAAGAGAAAGTGGCCATTTTAGTAACATCTGCCGCTTGGGGCCTATTTACCATCAGGGCCCCCAACCCCCGGGAGAGATAGCGGCCATCTTATTTCTATCTGCCGCTCGGGGCCCATTTACCATCTTTAGGTGAGGTAAGTGCCGTCCACTGATGATCTTCTCACCTCACGACTCTTCTACAGCCGCCTGGACACTGAATTTCTGTTTTTTTTTTTTTGCAGTTGTCACCCCAATATTGTGGTCTTTACCACCTAAACCATCAGAAATTCCCATGAAGACTCCTCCAGTGATGAGCAGACGCGAGATCCGGTAAGTCTGACATCTTCCGCTCGTCTTCATCTTCTCCTTGTGGTGAAGGTTTTGTGAATTTTTTTGCTTATTTGTATTTTTTCCTTTTCTAGGATCCGACTTTGGAAAATATGAAAAACGTTTTCGGTTTCTTCTGATCCAGGATCGAGCTGTGTAAGGGTGGACTAGCGGCCATATCCACGGGTGAAGAAGGACCCTCCCCCTCTTCATCTCACCGATCATCGCATGTTAAAGGGCCGGAGCCACAGAAAACCGCACAGAAATTCTACCAGATTCTATAATAAACATATTTTTGATGTATGGAGCGGGCTCACGCGCTGAGCCTGCCCCATACACTGCAGGTGTCAGCTTCTGACACGCTGCACTAACGGCTAGGAACAGTGATGGCGCTGTTTAACTAGTTAAATACTGCGGTCAATAGCGACCGCGGCATTTATATTGGTTTTCCTACGAAGGACATTTATGACATATCCACAGGTGTAATATCTCTAGAACGGGGCCCCCTAAGCCCCATTCCATCTTACCCGGCTCCGCGGTCTTCCGGCCACTTCACTTTCTGGTTACATGTTCGAGTTACGCAAACAGCGTAACTCTCTGAGCTACGCAGTTTCGGCAAATCCCATAGAACTGAATAGTAGTTACGGAAACAGCGTAGCATGCTACGCTGCTTCTATAACTGACATTCACTACTATAGGAGTTCCGGAAACAGCGTAGCTCAGCGAGTTACGCTGTTTCCGTAACTCATCCATGTATTGCAGTGTATTGTACCAGCGATCTAATGATCACTGGTTCAAGTCCCCTAGGGGAACTAATAAAATGGGTGTAAAAAAATAAATTTAAAGTTAAAAAAAAACTTTTCCCATTTTTCCCCAAGCACAATGTAAAAATAATAACAAAATTGGTATCGCTGCATCGGTAAAAGTCCAGAACTATTACAATATAGCATTATTTGACTCACACAGTGAACGGTGTAATTTTTTTTTATTTAAAACCCCCTACTGTCTGTATTCTTCTACCATATTACGTTATATATGGCCGCTCTGTTGTAACGGTTCACTGGGATACGCTGCTTGTGATGTCATCTAGAATGTGGGCAGATTCTATTTCTCTGAGCGTGACATCCTCTAGAGAATCTGAGCGTGATGTCATGTGAAGGGCGGGGCCTGTGATCTGCATGCGTTCCGTTTGCACATAATGGCCCTCATGTTGTGACATCAAGTTTATAAATTGGGATCACACATTGACCGCGGTGTCAGTTTCTGTTGCTGGCTCTCATCATGGACGTGTCTTATAAGAAGAAGGGGATGGTGAAGATGTTTCCAATGATGAGTGTTATAGAGAAGATGGAGGTTGGCGGACGCCAGTTTCCGGAGGATGTTGAGATGGAGGAGGAGCACGAGAAGATGGAAGTTAGCGGACGCCAGTTTCCGGAGGACGTGGAGATGGAGGAGGATCACGAGAGGATGGATGTTGGTGGACGCCAGTTTCCGGAGGACGTGGAGATGGAGAAGAAGGACGGGAAGATGGAGGTTGGCGGACGCCAGTTTCCGGAGGACGTGGAGATGGAGGAGGATCACGAGAGGATGGAAGTTAGCGGACGCCAGTTTCCGGAGGACGTGGAGATGGAGGAGGATCACGAGAGGATGGAAGTTGGCGGACGCCAGTTTCCGGAGGACGTGGAGAAGGAGGACGGGAAGATGGAAGTTGGTGGACGCCAGTTTCCGGAGAACCTGGAGATGGAGGAAGTGAAGGATAATGATGACAAACTGGAGGTTGGCGGACGCCAATTTCCAGCTGCTGATGTGGAGATGGACGATCTTTCGGGGGCTACAGTTAACATCAGGGCCTCCAACCCCCGAAAGAGAAAGTGGCCATTTTAGTAACATCTGCCGCTTGGGGCCTATTTACCATCAGGGCCCCCAACCCCCGGGAGAGATAGCGGCCATCTTATTTCTATCTGCCGCTCAGGGCCCATTTACCATCTCTAGGTGAGGTAAGTGCCGTCCACTGATGATCTTCCCACCTCATGACTCTTCTACAGCCGCCTGGACACTGAATTTCTGTTTGTTTTTTTTTGCAGTTGTCACCCCAATATTGTGGTCTTTACCACCTAAACCATCAGAAATTCCCATGAAGACTCCTCCAGTGATGAGCAGACGCGAGATCCGGTAAGTCTGACGTCTTCCGCTCGTCTTCATCTTCTCCTTGTGGTGAAGGTTTTGTGAATTTTTTTGCTTATTTGTATTTTTTCCTTTTCTAGGATCCGACTTTGGAAAATATGAAAAACGTTTTCGGTTTCTTCTGATCCAGGATCGAGCTGTGTAAGGGTGGACTAGCGGCCATATCCACGGGTGAAGAAGGACCCTCCCCCTCTTCATCTCACCGATCATCGCATGTTAAAGGGCCGGAGCCACAGAAAACCGCACAGAAATTCTACCAGATTCTATAATAAACATATTTTTGATGATGTATGGAGTGGGCTCACGCGCTGAGCCTGCCCCATACACTGCAGGTGTCAGCTTCTGACATGCTGCACTAACGGCTAGGAACAGTGATGGCGCTGTTTAACTAGTTAAATACTGCGGTCAATAGCGACCGCGGCATTTATATTGGTTTTCCTACGAAGGACATTTATGACATATCCACAGGTGTAATATCTCTAGAACGGGGCCCCCTAAGCCCCATTCCATCTTACCCGGCTCCGCGGTCTTCCGGCCACTTCACTTTCTGGTTACATGTTCGCGTTACGCAAACAGCGTAACTCTCTGAGCTACGCAGTTTCGGCAAATCCCATAGAACTGAATAGTAGTTACGGAAACAGCGTAGCATGCTACGCTGCTTCTATAACTGACATTCACTACTATGGGAGTTCCGGAAACAGCGTAGCTCAGCGAGTTACGCTGTTTCCGTAACTCATCCATGTATTGCAGTGTATTGTACCAGCGATCTAATGATCACTGGTTCAAGTCCCCTAGGGGAACTAATAAAATGGGTGTAAAAAAATAAATTTAAAGTTAAAAAAAAACTTTTCCCATTTTTCCCCAAGCACAATGTAAAAATAATAACAAAATTGGTATCGCTGCATCGTTAAAAGTCCAGAACTATTGCAATATAGCATTATTTGACTCACACAGTGAACGGTGTAATTTTTTTTTATTTAAAACCCCCTACTGTCTGTATTCTTCTACCATATTACGTTATATATGGCCGCTCTGTTGTAACGGTTCACTGGGATACGCTGCTTGTGATGTCATCTAGAATGTGGGCAGATTCTATTTCTCTGAGCGTGACATCCTCTAGAGTATCTGAGCGTGATGTCATGTGAAGGGCGGGGCCTGTGATCTGCATGCGTTCCGTTTGCACATAATGGCCCTCATGTTGTGACATCAAGTTTATAAATTGGGATCACACATTGACCGCGGTGTCAGTTTCTGTTGCTGGCTCTCATCATGGACGTGTCTTATAAGAAGAAGGGGATGGTGAAGATGTTTCCAATGATGAGTGTTATAGAGAAGATGGAGGTTGGCGGACGCCAGTTTCCGGAGGACGTTGAGATGGAGGAGGAGCACGAGAAGATGGAAGTTAGCGGACGCCAGTTTCCGGAGGACGTGGAGATGGAGGAGGATCACGAGAGGATGGAAGTTGGTGGACGCCAGTTTCCGGAGGACGTGGAGATGGAGAAGGACGGGAAGATGGAGGTTGGCGGACGCCAGTTTCCGGAGGACGTGGAGATGGAGGAGGATCACGAGAGGATGGAAGTTGGCGGACGCCAGTTTCCGGAGGACGTGGAGATGGAGGAGGATCACGAGAGGATGGAAGTTGGCGGACGCCAGTTTCCGGAGGACGTGGAGAAGGAGGACGGGAAGATGGAAGTTGGTGGACGCCAGTTTCCGGAGGACCTGGAGATGGAGGAAGTGAAGGATAATGATGACAAACTGGAGGTTGGCGGACGCCAATTTGCAGCTGCTGATGTGGAGATGGACGATCTTTCGGGGGCTACAGTTAACATCAGGGCCTCCAACCCCCGAAAGAGAAAGTGGCCATTTTAGTAACATCTGCCGCTTGGGGCCTATTTACCATCAGGGCCCCCAACCCCCGGGAGAGATAGCGGCCATCTTATTTCTATCTGCCGCTCAGGGCCCATTTACCATCTTTAGGTGAGGTAAGTGCCGTCCACTGATGATCTTCTCACCTCACGACTCTTCTACAGCCGCCTGGACACTGAATTTCTGTTTGTTTTTTTTTTGCAGTTGTCACCCCAATATTGTGGTCTTTACCACCTAAACCATCAGAAATTCCCATGAAGACTCCTCCAGTGATGAGCAGACGCGAGATCCGGTAAGTCTGACGTCTTCCGCTCGTCTTCATCTTCTCCTTGTGGTGAAGGTTTTGTGAATTTTTTTGCTTATTTGTATTTTTTCCTTTTCTAGGATCCGACTTTGGAAAATATAAAAAACGTTTTCGGTTTCTTCTGATCCAGGATCGAGCTGTGTAATGGTGGACTAGCGGCCATATCCACGGGTGAAGAAGGACCCTCCCCCTCTTCATCTCACCGATCATCGCATGTTAAAGGGCCGGAGCCACAGAAAACCGCACAGAAATTCTACCAGATTCTATAATAAACATATTTTTGATGATGTATGGAGCGGGCTCACGCGCTGAGCCTGCCCCATACACTGCAGGTATCAGCTTCTGACACGCTGCACTAACGGCTAGGAACAGTGATGGCGCTGTTTAACTAGTTAAATACTACGGTCAATAGCGACCGCGGCATTTATATTGGTTTTCCTACAAAGGACATTTATGACATATCCACAGGTGTAATATCTCTAGAACGGGGCCCCCTAAGCCCCATTCCATCTTATTAGGCTCCGCGGTCTTCCGGCCACTTCACTTTCTGGTTACATGTTCGAGTTACGCAAACAGCGTAACTCTCTGAGCTACGCAGTTTCCGCAACTCCCATAGAACTGAATAGTAGTTACGGAAACAGCGTAGCATGCTACGCTGCTTCTATAACTGACATTCACTACTATGGGAGTTCCGGAAACAGCGTAGCTCAGCGAGTTACGCTGTTTCCGTAACTCATTCATGTATTGCAGTGTATTGTACCAGCGATCTAATGATCACTGGTTCAAGTCCCCTAGGGGAACTAATAAAATGGGTGTAAAAAAATAAATTTAAAGTTAAAAAAAAACTTTTCCCATTTTTCCCCAAGCACAATGTAAAAATAATAACAAAATTGGTATCGCTGCATCGGTAAAAGTCCAGAACTATTACAATATAGCATTATTTGACTCACACAGTGAACGGTGTAATTTTTTTTAATTTAAAACCCCCTACTGTCTGTATTCTTCTACCATATTACGTTATATATGGCCGCTCTGTTGTAACGGTTCACTGGGATACGCTTCTTGTGATGTCATCTAGAATGTGGGCAGATTCTATTTCTCTGAGCGTGACGTCCTCCAGAGAATCTGAGCGTGATGTCATGTGAAGGGCGGGGCCTGTGATCTGCATGCGTTCCGTTTGCACATAATGGCCCTCATGTTGTGACATCAAGTTTATAAATTGGGATCACACATTGACCGCGGTGTCAGTTTCTGTTGCTGGCTCTCATCATGGACGTGTCTTATAAGAAGAAGGGGATGGTGAAGATGTTTCCAATGATGAGTGTTATAGAGAAGATGGAGGTTGGCGGACGCCAGTTTCCGGAGGACGTTGAGATGGAGGAGGAGCACGAGAAGATGGAAGTTAGCGGACGCCAGTTTCCGGAGGACGTGGAGATGGAGGAGGATCACGAGAGGATGGAAGTTGGTGGACGCCGGTTTCCGGAGGACGTGGAGATGGAGAAGAAGGACGGGAAGATGGAGGTTGGCGGACGCCAGTTTCCGGAGGACGTGGAGATGGAGGAGGATCACGAGAGGATGGAAGTTGGCGGACGCCAGTTTCCGGAGGACGTGGAGATGGAGGAGGATCACGAGAGGATGGAAGTTGGCGGACGCCAGTTTCCGGAGGACGTGGAGAAGGAGGACGGGAAGATGGAAGTTGGTGGACGCCAGTTTCCGGAGGACCTGGAGATGGAGGAAGTGAAGGATAATGATGACAAACTGGAGGTTGGCGGACGCCAATTTGCAGCTGCTGATGTGGAGATGGACGATCTTTCGGGGGCTACAGTTAACATCAGGGCCTCCAACCCCCGAAAGAGAAAGTGGCCATTTTAGTAACATCTGCCGCTTGGGGCCTATTTACCATCAGGGCCCCCAACCCCCGGGAGAGATAGCGGCCATCTTATTTCTATCTGCCGCTCAGGGCCCATTTACCATCTTTAGGTGAGGTAAGTGCCGTCCACTGATGATCTTCTCACCTCACGACTCTTCTACAGCCGCCTGGACACTGAATTTCTGTTTGTTTTTTTTTGCAGTTGTCACCCCAATATTGTGGTCTTTACCACCTAAACCATCAGAAATTCCCATGAAGACTCCTCCAGTGATGAGCAGACGCGAGATCCGGTAAGTCTGACGTCTTCCGCTCGTCTTCATCTTCTCCTTGTGGTGAAGGTTTTGTGAATTTTTTTGCTTATTTGTATTTTTTCCTTTTCTAGGATCCGACTTTGGAAAATATAAAAAACGTTTTCGGTTTCTTCTGATCCAGGATCGAGCTGTGTAAGGGTGGACTAGCGGCCATATCCACGGGTGAAGAAGGACCCTCCCCCTCTTCTTCTCACCGATCATCGCATGTTAAAGGGCCGGAGCCACAGAAAACCGCACAGAAATTCTACCAGATTCTATAATAAACATATTTTTGATGATGTATGGAGCGGGCTCACGCGCTGAGCCTGCCCCATACACTGCAGGTGTCAGCTTCTGACACGCTGCACTAACGGCTAGGAACAGTGATGGCGCTGTTTAACTAGTTAAATACTGCGGTCAATAGCGACCGCGGCATTTATATTGGTTTTCCTACGAAGGACATTTATGACATATCCACAGGTGTAATATCTCTAGAACGGGGCCCCCTAAGCCCCATTCCATCTTACCCGGCTCCGCGGTCTTCCGGCCACTTCACTTTCTGGTTACATGTTCGCGTTACGCAAACAGCGTAACTCTCTGAGCTACGCAGTTTCGGCAAATCCCATAGAACTGAATAGTAGTTACGGAAACAGCGTAGCATGCTACGCTGCTTCTATAACTGACATTCACTACTATGGGAGTTCCGGAAACAGCGTAGCTCAGCGAGTTACGCTGTTTCCGTAACTCATCCATGTATTGCAGTGTATTGTACCAGCGATCTAATGATCACTGGTTCAAGTCCCCTAGGGGAACTAATAAAATGGGTGTAAAAAAATAAATTTAAAGTTAAAAAAAAACTTTTCCCATTTTTCCCCAAGCACAATGTAAAAATAATAACAAAATTGGTATCGCTGCATCGTTAAAAGTCCAGAACTATTGCAATATAGCATTATTTGACTCACACAGTGAACGGTGTAATTTTTTTTTATTTAAAACCCCCTACTGTCTGTATTCTTCTACCATATTACGTTATATATGGCCGCTCTGTTGTAACGGTTCACTGGGATACGCTTCTTGTGATGTCATCTAGAATGTGGGCAGATTCTATTTCTCTGAGCGTGACATCCTCTAGAGAATCTGAGCGTGATGTCATGTGAAGGGCGGGGCCTGTGATCTAAATGCGTTCCGTTTGCACATAATGGCCCTCATGTTGTGACATCAAGTTTATAAATTGGGATCACACATTGACCGCGGTGTCAGTTTCTGTTGCTGGCTCTCATCATGGACGTGTCTTATAAGAAGAAGGGGATGGTGAAGATGTTTCCAATGATGAGTGTTATAGAGAAGATGGAGGTTGGCGGACGCCAGTTTCCGGAGGACGTTGAGATGGAGGAGGAGCACGAGAAGATGGAAGTTAGCGGACGCCAGTTTCCGGAGGACGTGGAGATGGAGGAGGATCACGAGAGGATGGAAGTTGGTGGACGCCAGTTTCCGGAGGACGTGGAGATGGAGAAGGACGGGAAGATGGAGGTTGGCGGACGCCAGTTTCCGGAGGACGTGGAGATGGAGGAGGATCACGAGAGGATGGAAGTTGGCGGACGCCAGTTTCCGGAGGACGTGGAGATGGAGGAGGATCACGAGAGGATGGAAGTTGGCGGACGCCAGTTTCCGGAGGACGTGGAGAAGGAGGACGGGAAGATGGAAGTTGGTGGACGCCAGTTTCCGGAGGACCTGGAGATGGAGGAAGTGAAGGATAATGATGACAAACTGGAGGTTGGCGGACGCCAATTTGCAGCTGCTGATGTGGAGATGGACGATCTTTCGGGGGCTACAGTTAACATCAGGGCCTCCAACCCCCGAAAGAGAAAGTGGCCATTTTAGTAACATCTGCCGCTTGGGGCCTATTTACCATCAGGGCCCCCAACCCCCGGGAGAGATAGCGGCCATCTTATTTCTATCTGCCGCTCAGGGCCCATTTACCATCTTTAGGTGAGGTAAGTGCCGTCCACTGATGATCTTCTCACCTCACGACTCTTCTACAGCCGCCTGGACACTGAATTTCTGTTTGTTTTTTTTTGCAGTTGTCACCCCAATATTGTGGTCTTTACCACCTAAACCATCAGAAATTCCCATGAAGACTCCTCCAGTGATGAGCAGACGCGAGATCCGGTAAGTCTGACGTCTTCCGCTCGTCTTCATCTTCTCCTTGTGGTGAAGGTTTTGTGAATTTTTTTGCTTATTTGTATTTTTTCCTTTTCTAGGATCCGACTTTGGAAAATATAAAAAACGTTTTCGGTTTCTTCTGATCCAGGATCGAGCTGTGTAAGGGTGGACTAGCGGCCATATCCACGGGTGAAGAAGGACCCTCCCCCTCTTCATCTCACCGATCATCGCATGTTAAAGGGCCGGAGCCACAGAAAACCGCACAGAAATTCTACCAGATTCTATAATAAACATATTTTTGATGATGTATGGAGCGGGCTCACGCGCTGAGCCTGCCCCATACACTGCAGGTGTCAGCTTCTGACACGCTGCACTAACGGCTAGGAACAGTGATGGCGCTGTTTAACTAGTTAAATACTACGGTCAATAGCGACCGCGGCATTTATATTGGTTTTCCTACAAAGGACATTTATGACATATCCACAGGTGTAATATCTCTAGAACGGGGCCCCCTAAGCCCCATTCCATCTTATTAGGCTCCGCGGTCTTCCGGCCACTTCACTTTCTGGTTACATGTTCGAGTTACGCAAACAGCGTAACTCTCTGAGCTACGCAGTTTCCGCAACTCCCATAGAACTGAATAGTAGTTACGGAAACAGCGTAGCATGCTACGCTGCTTCTATAACTGACATTCACTACTATGGGAGTTCCGGAAACAGCGTAGCTCAGCGAGTTACGCTGTTTCCGTAACTCATTCATGTATTGCAGTGTATTGTACCAGCGATCTAATGATCACTGGTTCAAGTCCCCTAGGGGAACTAATAAAATGGGTGTAAAAAAATAAATTTAAAGTTAAAAAAAAACTTTTCCCATTTTTCCCCAAGCACAATGTAAAAATAATAACAAAATTGGTATCGCTGCATCGGTAAAAGTCCAGAACTATTACAATATAGCATTATTTGACTCACACAGTGAACGGTGTAATTTTTTTTAATTTAAAACCCCCTACTGTCTGTATTCTTCTACCATATTACGTTATATATGGCCGCTCTGTTGTAACGGTTCACTGGGATACGCTTCTTGTGATGTCATCTAGAATGTGGGCAGATTCTATTTCTCTGAGCGTGACGTCCTCTAGAGAATCTGAGCGTGATGTCATGTGAAGGGCGGGGCCTGTGATCTGCATGCGTTCCGTTTGCACATAATGGCCCTCATGTTGTGACATCAAGTTTATAAATTGGGATCACACATTGACCGCGGTGTCAGTTTCTGTTGCTGGCTCTCATCATGGACGTGTCTTATAAGAAGAAGGGGATGGTGAAGATGTTTCCAATGATGAGTGTTATAGAGAAGATGGAGGTTGGCGGACGCCAGTTTCCGGAGGACGTTGAGATGGAGGAGGAGCACGAGAAGATGGAAGTTAGCGGACGCCAGTTTCCGGAGGACGTGGAGATGGAGGAGGATCACGAGAGGATGGAAGTTGGTGGACGCCGGTTTCCGGAGGACGTGGAGATGGAGAAGAAGGACGGGAAGATGGAGGTTGGCGGACGCCAGTTTCCGGAGGACGTGGAGATGGAGGAGGCTCACGAGAGGATGGAAGCTGGCGGACGCCAGTTTCCGGAGAACGTGGAGATGGAGGAGGATCACGAGAGGATGGAAGTTGGCGGACGCCAGTTTCCGGAGGACGTGGAGAAGGAGGAGGATCACGAGAGGATGGAAGCTGGCGGACGCCAGTTTCCGGAGGACGTGGAGATGGAGGAGGATCACGAGAGGATGGAAGTTGGCGGACGCCAGTTTCCGGAGGACGTGGAGAAGGAGGATGGGAAGATGGAAGTTGGTGGACGCCAGTTTCCGGAGGACCTGGAGATGGAGGAAGTGAAGGATAATGATGACAAACTGGAGGTTGGCGGACGCCAATTTGCAGCTGCTGATGTGGAGATGGACGATCTTTCGGGGGCTACAGTTAACATCAGGGCCTCCAACCCCCGAAAGAGAAAGTGGCCATTTTAGTAACATCTGCCGCTTGGGGCCTATTTACCATCAGGGCCCCCAACCCCCGGGAGAGATAGCGGCCATCTTATTTCTATCTGCCGCTCAGGGCCCATTTACCATCTTTAGGTGAGGTAAGTGCCGTCCACTGATGATCTTCTCACCTCACGACTCTTCTACAGCTGCCTGGACACTGAATTTCTGTTTGTTTCTTTTTGCAGTTGTCACCCCAATATTGTGGTCTTTACCACCTAAACCATCAGAAATTCCCATGAAGACTCCTCCAGTGATGAGCAGACGCGAGATCCGGTAAGTCTGACGTCTTCCGCTCGTCTTCATCTTCTCCTTGTGGTGAAGGTTTTGTGAATTTTTTTGCTTATTTGTATTTTTTCCTTTTCTAGGATCCGACTTTGGAAAATATGAAAAACGTTTTCGGTTTCTTCTGATCCAGGATCGAGCTGTGTAAGGGTGGACTAGCGGCCATATCCACGGGTGAAGAAGGACCCTCCCCCTATTCATCTCACCGATCATCGCATGTTAAAGGGCCGGAGCCACAGAAAACCGCACAGAAATTCTACCAGATTCTATAATAAACATATTTTTGATGATGTATGGAGCGGGCTCACGCGCTGAGCCTGCCCCATACACTGCAGGTGTCAGCTTCTGACACGCTGCACTAACGGCTAGGAACAGTGATGGCGCTGTTTAACTAGTTAAATACTGCGGTCAATAGCGACCGCGGCATTTATATTGGTTTTCCTACGAAGGACATTTATGACATATCCACAGGTGTAATATCTCTAGAACGGGGCCCCCTAAGCCCCATTCCATCTTACCCGGCTCCGCGGTCTTCCGGCCACTTCACTTTCTGGTTACATGTTCGAGTTACGCAAACAGCGTAACTCTCTGAGCTACGCAGTTTCCGCAACTCCCATAGAACTGAATAGTAGTTACGGAAACAGCGTAGCATGCTACGCTGCTTCTATAACTGACATTCACTACTATGGGAGTTCCGGAAACAGCGTAGCTCAGCGAGTTACGCTGTTTCCGTAACTCATCCATGTATTGCAGTGTATTGTACCAGCGATCTAATGATCACTGGTTCAAGTCCCCTAGGGGAACTAATAAAATGGGTGTAAAAAAATAAATTTAAAGTTAAAAAAAAACTTTTCCCATTTTTCCCCAAGCACAATGTAAAAATAATAACAAAATTGGTATCGCTGCATCGGTAAAAGTCCAGAACTATTACAATATAGCATTATTTGACTCACACAGTGAACGGTGTAATTTTTTTAAATTTAAAACCCCCTACTGTCTGTATTCTTCTACCATATTACGTTATATATGGCCGCTCTGTTGTAACGGTTCACTGGGATACGCTTCTTGTGATGTCATCTAGAATGTGGGCAGATTCTATTTCTCTGAGCGTGACGTCCTCTAGAGAATCTGAGCGTGATGTCATGTGAAGGGCGGGGCCTGTGATCTGCATGCGTTCCGTTTGCACATAATGGCCCTCATGTTGTGACATCAAGTTTATAAATTGGGATCACACATTGACCGCGGTGTCAGTTTCTGTTGCTGGCTCTCATCATGGACGTGTCTTATAAGAAGAAGGGGATGGTGAAGATGTTTCCAATGAGGAGTGTTATAGAGAAGATGGAGGTTGGCGGACGCCAGTTTCCGGAGGACGTTGAGATGGAGGAGGAGCACGAGAAGATGGAAGTTAGCGGACGCCAGTTTCCGGAGGACGTGGAGATGGAGGAGGATCACGAGAGGATGGAAGTTGGTGGACGCCGGTTTCCGGAGGACGTGGAGATGGAGAAGAAGGACGGGAAGATGGAGGTTGGCGGACGCCAGTTTCCGGAGGACGTGGAGATGGAGGAGGATCACGAGAGGATGGAAGCTGGCGGACGCCAGTTTCCGGAGAATGTGGAGATGGAGGAGGATCACGAGAGGATGGAAGTTGGCGGACGCCAGTTTCCGGAGGACGTGGAGAAGGAGGAGGATCACGAGAGGATGGAAGCTGGCGGACGCCAGTTTCCGGAGGACGTGGAGATGGAGGAGGATCACGAGAGGATGGAAGTTGGCGGACGCCAGTTTCCGGAGGACGTGGAGAAGGAGGATGGGAAGATGGAAGTTGGTGGACGCCAGTTTCCGGAGGACCTGGAGATGGAGGAAGTGAAGGATAATGATGACAAACTGGAGGTTGGCGGACGCCAATTTGCAGCTGCTGATGTGGAGATGGACGATCTTTCGGGGGCTACAGTTAACATCAGGGCCTCCAACCCCCGAAAGAGAAAGTGGCCATTTTAGTAACATCTGCCGCTTGGGGCCTATTTACCATCAGGGCCCCCAACCCCCGGGAGAGATAGCGGCCATCTTATTTCTATCTGCCGCTCAGGGCCCATTTACCATCTTTAGGTGAGGTAAGTGCCGTCCACTGATGATCTTCTCACCTCACGACTCTTCTACAGCTGCCTGGACACTGAATTTCTGTTTGTTTCTTTTTGCAGTTGTCACCCCAATATTGTGGTCTTTACCACCTAAACCATCAGAAATTCCCATGAAGACTCCTCCAGTGATGAGCAGACGCGAGATCCAGTAAGTCTGACGTCTTCCGCTCGTCTTCATCTTCTCCTTGTGGTGAAGGTTTTGTGAATTTTTTTGCTTTGGAAAATATGAAAAACGTTTTCAGTTTCTTCTGATCCAGGATCGAGCTGTGTAAGGGTGGACTAGCGGCCATATCCACGGGTGAAGAAGGACCCTCCCCCTCTTCATCTCACCGATCATCGCATGTTAAAGGGCCGGAGCCACAGAAAACCGCACAAATTCTACCAGATTCTATAATAAACATATTTTTTTTTAACCATTTTTAGTGTATTCATTTCTAGATTGGGGAATTTATCCAGGGAACCTGTGTTCTATGGGGATCCGAAGGTTATAGGTGTAATACTCTGCAGAATATATCACTATGTATCTGTCAGGAGGTGGAGAGGACAGAGCAATGTTCTGCAGATCTCTAGACAGGTCAGTGGTGTAATAATCTGCAGAATATATCACGATCTGTCAGGAGGTAGAGGAGAAATGTTCTGTAGATCTCTATATAGGTTAGTGGTGTAATAATCTGCAGAATATATCACCATATATCAGTCATGTGATACAGGAGCAATGTTCTGCAGATCTGTAGACAGGTCAGTGGTGTAATAATCTGCAGAATATATCACTCTGTACCTGTCTGGAGGCTTTTTGGCATTTTTCTTGAAAATATAAACAATTGCTGGTAAATGTATACATTTTCTAACGTCATAAAACAAAAGGACAGATAAATTAATACCAACAAGGGACAATATATTACCCCCCCCCCATAAAAAGTGGAGGTGAAATGTCCGAATGTCTTTCTTATTCTGCAGATATCATTTTATTCCTTTATTTCACTAACACAGCAGATGATAACAGAGAATCACAGCTCAATATTTATTACCCCGATTCTGCAGTTTTTAGTAATATGACATATGTGGCCCTAGTGTGCCATGTGACTTATTGGACTCTTTGCGGTGCAACTCACACGGCGGCAGTATAACGGCAGAAACTGGAGAACAAATATGAAAGACCCCTAGTTTGTGCAAAGTGAAATTGAGCTGGGCAGCATAAAGCACCCGTCAGATGAGTGGAACCCCCTATAAGAGCAGTGGGCCTCGGCATTTGCCCAGTTCGACCATGTGTGGACGCTGGCCCTGATCTGCGTCCTGAGAACGTAGATGTAGTTGACACCGGGACATGCCAGCGGCCGATAGGGACACCACCTGGAATCTGGGACTGTTGGGAGGTATGGAGACCCTCCCCAAATGACCCCATTTTGGATTCTACACCCCTCAGGGTGAGCATTTAGGGCTGCAGTGAGCATTTTGACTCCACAGGTGTTACATAGAATGTATTAGAATTGAGCAGTGGAAATAAAAAGTAGTTCTAGCTAAAAAAAAAATTATATTCAAAAAGAAAGAAACGATAACAAGCCCCCAGGAGTACATTAGGGTATATGTAATCTGTGAGGACTACATAAGGGTATATGTAATCTGTGAGGTATACATCAGGGTATATATAATATGTGCGGAGTACATCAGGGTATATGTAATCTGTGAGGACTACATAAGGGTATATGTAATCTGTGAGGTATACATCAGGGTATATATAATATGTGCGGAGTACATCAGGGTATATGTAATATGTGTGAGGAGTACATCAGGGTATATGTAATATGTGAGCAGTACATTAGGGTATATGTAAGCTGTGCGGAGTACATTAGGGTATATGTAATATGTGAGGAGTACATCAGGGTATATGTAATATGTGAGGAATACATCAGGATATATGTAATCTGTGCGGAGTACATCAGGGTATATGTAATATGTGAGGAGTACATCAGGGTATATGTAATATGTGAGGAGTACATCAGGGTATATGTAAGATGTGAGGAGTACATCAGGGTATATGTAAGATGTGAGGAGTACATCAGGGTATATGTAATCTGTGAGGAGTACATCAAGGTATATGTAATCTGTGCAAGGTACATCAGGGTGTATATAATCTGTGCGGAGTACATCAGAGTATATGTAATATGTGAGGAGTACATCAGGGTATATGTAATCTATGAGGAGTACATCAGGGTATATGTAATCTGTGAGGACTACATAAGGGTATATGTAATCTGTGAGGTATACATCAGGGTATATATAATATGTGCGGAGTACATCAGGGTATATGTAATCTGTGAGGACTACATAAGGGTATATGTAATCTGTGAGGTATACATCAGGGTATATATAATATGTGCGGAGTACATCAGGGTATATGTAATATGTGTGAGGAGTACATCAGGGTATATGTAATATGTGAGCAGTACATTAGGGTATATGTAAGCTGTGCGGAGTACATTAGGGTATATGTAATATGTGAGGAGTACATCAGGGTATATGTAATATGTGAGGAATACATCAGGATATATGTAATCTGTGCGGAGTACATCAGGGTATATGTAATATGTGAGGAGTACATCAGGGTATATGTAATATGTGAGGAGTACATCAGGGTATATGTAAGATGTGAGGAGTACATCAGGGTATATGTAAGATGTGAGGAGTACATCAGGGTATATGTAATCTGTGAGGAGTACATCAAGGTATATGTAATCTGTGCAAGGTACATCAGGGTGTATATAATCTGTGCGGAGTACATCAGAGTATATGTAATATGTGAGGAGTACATCAGGGTATATGTAATCTCTGAGGAGTACATCAGGGTATATGTAATCTGTGAGGAGTACATCAGGGTATATGTAATCTGTGAGGAGTACATCAGGATATATGTAATCTCTGCGAAGTACATCATGGTATATGTAATATGTGAGGAGTACATCAGGGTATATGTAATCTGCGCGGAGTACATCAGGGTATATGTAATATATGAGGAGTACACCAGGGTATATGTAATATGTGAGGAGTACATCAGGGTATATATAATCTGTGAGGAGTACATCAGGATATATGTAATCTGTGAGTAGTACATCAAGGTATATGTAATATGTGAGGAGTACATCAGGATATATGTAATATGTGAGGAGAACATCAGGATATATGTAATATGTGAGGAGTACATCAGGGTATATGTAATCTGTGAGGAGAACATCAGGATATATGTACATCAGTGAGGAGTACATCAGGATATATGTAATATGTGAGGAGTACATCAGGGTATATGTAATATGTGAGGAGTACATCAGGGTATATATAATCTGTGAGGAGTACATCAGGATATATGTAATCTGTGAGTAGTACATCAAGGTATACACTACCGTTCAAAAGTTTGGGGTTTTCCATGAAAACTTACACTTATATTTATCAAATGAGTTGCAAAATGACTAGAAAATATAGTCCAGACATTGACAAGGTTAGAAATAATGATTTTTATTTGAAATAATAATTTTCTCCTTCAAACTTTGCTTTCGTCTTGGATTGCTCCATTTGCAGCAATTCCAACATTGCAGACCTTTGGCATTCTAGCTGTTAATTTGCTGAGGTAATGTGGAGAAATTTCACCCCATGCTTCCAGAAGCCCCTCCCACAAGTTGGATTGGCTTGATGGGCACTTCTTGCGTCGTACCATACAGTCAAGCTGCTCCCACAACAGCTTTATGGGGTTGAGATCTGGTGACTGCGCTGGCCACTCCATTACAGATAGAATACCAGCTGCCTGCTTCTTCCCTTAATAGTTCTTGCATCATTTGGAGGCGTGCTTTGAGTCATTGTCCTGTTGTAGGATGAAATTGCCTCCAATCAAGCGCTGTCCACAGGGTATGGCATGGCGTTGCAAAATGGAGTGATAGCCTTCCATATTTAAAATCCCTTTTACCTTGTACAAATCTCCCACTTTACCAGCACCAAAGCAACCCCAGACCATCACATTACCTCCACCATGCTTGACAGATGGCGTCAGGCACTCTTCCAGCATCTTTTCAGTTGTTCTGCGTCTCACAAATGTTCTTCTGTGTGATCCAAACACCTCAAACTTCGATTCGTCTGTCCATAACACTTTTTTCCAATCTTCCTCTGTCCAATGTCTGTGTGCTTTTGCCCATATTAATCTTTTCCTTTTATTAGCCAGTCTCAGATATGGCTTTTTCTTTGCCACTCTGCCCTGAAGGCCAGCATCCTGGAGTCGCCTCTTCACTGTAGACGTTGACACTGGCGTTTTGCGGGTACTATTTAATGAAGCTGCCAGTTGAGGACCTGTGAGGCGTCTATTTCTCAAACTAGAGACGCTAATGTACTTGTCTTGTTGCTCAGTTGTGCAGCGGGGCCTCCCACGTCTCTTTCTACTCTGGTTAGAGCCTGTGTGTGCTGTCCTCTGAAGGGAGTAGTACACACCGTTGTAGGAAATCTTCAGTTTCTTGGCAATTTCTCGCATGGAATAGCCTTCATTTCTAAGAACAAGAAAAAACTGTCGAGTTTCACATGAAAGCTCTCTTTTTCTAGCCATTTGGAGAGTTTAATCGAACCCACAAATGTAATGCTCCAGATTCTCAACTAGCTCAAAGGAAGGTCAGTTTTATAGCTCCTCTATAGCAAAACTGTTTACAGCGGTGCTAACATAATTGCACAAGGGTTTTCAACTGTTTTCTAATCATCCATTAGCCTTCTAACACAGTTAGCAAACACAATGTACCATTTGAACACTGGAGTGATGGTTGCTGGAAATGGGCCTCTATACACCTATGTAGATATTGCATTAAAAACCAGACGTTTGCAGCTAGAATAGTCATTTACCACATTAACAATCTATAGAGTGTATTTCTGATTAATTTAATGTTATCTTCATTGAAAAAAACTGTGCTTTTCTTGCAAAAATAAGGAAATTTCTAAGTAACCCTAAACTTTTGAACGGTAGTGTATATATATAGATAATACAGGATCCACCATCCATAATAGACTGATCCTTCCTGTTCTGTAGAGATCACTTCTCAGCATACATCTCATTATCATCACAGGCAGGATTACAATTTTGGGTGCCCGTCCGTCAAAGGACCCCGGACAGAAGATCCAAGTAGTTTTCACCACTTCTGTCTACTCTGTACTCATGTACACATTTATAGAATAGAGGCTGCTTCCGCTATTGGTCCCGGTGGTCATGTGACTGGTCACATGATTGCGGAGATGCGGGTAGTAGGAGCCTGCTGCAGGGTCTAGCTAGACCAAGCACAGCCCTATCAGTGACCATAGTCAGTGTAACACGGCTGATCTCCCCTACTGTGCACCACCAGTTACAGAGGAAATGTATAGTGTAATAAAAATAAAATGTAATAATAAAGTTCCCCAAATGTCTTTTCTTACCTTTGAGGGAAAGGCCATTAACACCTTCCCGCGATTGGGAGTGACTGTACGTCTGGAATGAAAGTGATTTAACGCATTCGGGCGTACAGTTACGCCCAAGCTTCAAACTGTCACCATCTCAACAGACATGGTGACAGCGTCCCGATCGCAACTGTCATAGAGCAGGACTCGCGGCACAGGACCAATCAGAGTGGTCCCGTGCCGGCACGAGCTGTGATTGTCCAGCCAATCACAGCGCAGGAGCAGTGGTTTGCCGGCATCTCCGTCTCTGACAAGCTCATTCCTGTCAGAGAGCTTGTCAGAGTCGGAGACAAGTACAAATACAGTGAAGATTGTGAAAAAAAGAACCAAAAAACCCAGCGATCTGCCACTTTTCTGCCCACTAACCAGTGATCACCCCCTTTGGTGCCCACTGGTTAATAAAAAAAAATAAATATATATATATATATATCATTTCAGTCCCCCACAGTGTCCTTCTGCCGTGCTGTGATCTGTCACCTGTCGCAGTACCCGGTTGCCATCACCCTGCTGTGTCCCTAGATACTGCCCAAGTTGCCTGTTAGGTAGGGTACCCTTACTAATTGAATACAGCAGGGTCGCTGGTCTGTTCTCATTCCACAGTTGAGAGTAGCGGTTTATTTTTTGATAAATAAAAGTTTTTTAAAACATTTTTTTTAAAAATGAAGAAAAAAAAAGTTACAAAAAAATTTGTTTGTTAGTTAGGTAGCAAGAGTTCGTTAGTGTGGCCAAAAGAGTCTTCACAGCCGAGGAAGCATATGAAATGCTGTGTTCCGATACGGACAGCGCGAGTGAAGGTGAAGCACAGCTCGTGCTTCCACCTTCCTCTGCATCCAGTGACGCTGAGTCTGCATCTCCCAGTCGGCGCAGAAGAGCAGTAGGTCCTGCTCTGCCTGAGCTGACCTGGGAAGCTGCGGACAATTGTACCCCTCAGGTTCCTGAATTTACAGCCCCCTCAGGCATTCAAATTGAAATTACGGGTTTCAGCCCCATTGATTATTTGAAACTTTTTTTTCAGAATTAATTGTCCAGCAGACCAACATCTATGCGGAACAGTTTATCGCCCAGAACCCCGACTCTTTTTATGGGAGAAGCCAAAATTGGACCCCCACAAACCCAGTTGAATTGCGGAAGTTTTGGGGCATATTTTTAAGTTTTGGTCTCATAAAAAAGCCCAGTATTAGAGACTATTGGTCCCCTGATATTTTATATAACACCCCCCTTTACCGCACAGTAATCACAGGGAAGCGATTCGAATCCATCGTAAAGTTCCTGCATTAAAATTACAATAGTCAGTGTCCACCCCCACAGGACCCAAATTTTGATAGGCTATATAAAATAAGACCATTAATTGCCCACTACTCCCAAAATTTTTCCCAACTTTATACCCCCCAACAAAATATTTCGGTGGATGAATCACTAGTCAGCTTCAAGGGTAGACTGCGCTTCAAGGGTAGACTGCACTTTAGGCAGTATCTACCCAATAAAAGAGCCCGGTATGGCATAAAACTCTACAAGCTGTGCGCAAGTGCCACCGGTTACACCTACTCTTTTAGGGTCTATGAGGGGAAAGACTCCCAAATAGATCCCCCAGAATGCCCCACCTTCCTAGGAATTAGTGGAAAGATCGTATGTGATCTTATCCATCCTTTACTTGGCAAAGGATATCATCTTTATCTGGACAACTTTTACAATAGTGTCCCATTGTTAAAAGTTCTCTCGTCCAGATCCACCTTGGCGTGCGGAACAATCCGCAAAAATCAGAAGGGCCTCCCCAAAACTTTGCTGGGTCAGATCCTAAAATTAGGAGAGAGCGGAGCTGTCTGCAGCGACAATCTGCTCCTCCTGAAGTATAGGGATAAAAGGGACGTCCTTATACTGACCAGCATTCATGACAGCAGAGGCAGCCTTGTCCCTGTACGCTGATCCACCACCCAATTTCCCAAACTATTCTGCGTACAGGAGTACAACAAATATATGGGTGGCGTTGACCTGTCTGACCAGGTCATAAAACCATACAACGCCATGCGCAAGACAAAGGTATGGTATAAAAAGCTGTCTGTGCATCTTACACAGATGGCAGCAGACAACGCCTTTGTCCTCTACAGATATGCCGGCAGTGGGGATACGTTCCTGCAATTTCAGGAAGAGGTCATCAAGTCCCTGATATTTGGTAACCAGGAAGAGGAGGGCAGTTCATCCGGTTCTTCCGTCAGCAGGATAATTCCCGGTCAGCATTTCCCCACAGAAATCCAACCCACTGAAAAAAAACAGAAGCCCCCAAGAAAATGCAGTGTGTGCACCAAGCGAGGCATCCGTAAGGACACCACATACCAATGTGAGACGTGTCCCACAAATTCCAGTCTGTGCAAAATATATCATACCTCATTGGATTTTTAATTTATTTATTCTTCATTCACCTCTTCTGTCTCCCATATTGGCCATGACCAATTATTCATTTTTTTACTGACCAGCCCCATTTAAAATTTGATCACTCAAAATTTGTAAAAAAACACCTAAAACAAAACTAAAAATTCTCACTATACCAAGGACCCGAGGGAGTGTCTCTCTCACCTAGGTTGCAAATTATTTTTTGGGCTGGATTTTATGGAATGGTGGGTAGGTTGGTAGTAGGACATGCCATTCCCTCTCCCTCCATTGCGGGTTTTCCAGGTTGTCCTCCTTATTTACTAAAATTAAAGTATTTCTTATTATACCCCTAGATGAATACCTAGAGGGTTGTCACTTCACAAATTAAAAATTCTCACTATACCCCTAGATGAATACCTTGAAAGGTGTTACATTACAATCTAAATCTTCTCACTATACCGGTAGATGAATTCTTTGAGGGGTTTAGTTTCCTAAATGGGGTCACTTTTCTGGGTTTCTAATGTTTTGACACACAGAGCCTCTGTTTTCATGACACAGGGCAGTAAATGCCATCGTAGTAGGCCTCAGATGTTGCATGGTGCTCTTTACCTTTTGAGCCCCGCCACGTGCTCAAACAGCAGTTTATCTCCACAAATGGGGTATTGCCGTATTCAGGAGAAATTGCGTAACAAACTGTGGGTGCTTTTTCTCCTTTAACCCCTTGTGAAAATTATGAATTTGGGGCTAAAGCAACATTTTATTTGAAAAAATCTAAATTTTATTATTTTACTGCCCAGTGTATGAAACACCTATGGGGTCAAACTGCTCACTATACCACTTGAAAAATTCCTTGAGGTGTGTAGTTTCCCAAATGGAGTGACTTTTGGGGGGCTTCCACTGCACTGGCACCTTTACAAATGCGACATGGTGCAGAGAAATCAATCCAGCACTCCAAAAGCTAAATGGCGTGCCTTCTCTTCCAAGTCCTGCTGCTTGCCAAAACAGCAGTTTATGACCACATGTTTGGTATTTCCGTACGCTGGAGAAGTTGCTTTACAAATGTTGGGGTGCTTTTCCTCATTTATTTGTTGAAAAAAATAAGAATTTTGAGGTAAAGCTGTCAGGGATCATTACCATGTATATTTTTTGCAAAAATATTATCATCACACATATGTATATACATTTCAGTTCTTTGTGTAGTATACTGATATATAATAAGTTCTTTGTTCATGTCGGACACACCTATGGAAGACACCGCCCCCTGGAATGCAAGAAGAGTGAGTCTGAGAACTTGCAGCTGAGAAGCCGGTGGGGGCTTGGGCACTCCCACATCCCTAGGGAGGAGGCATGTGTCTTTTCCTGTGTTTCTTTGTTCTGAATAAAGTTAGTTTGCTTCTTGTCTGATTTGGGAAAGCTGTGTACCAACATCTTTGGCTGGTTTACTTCTTTCCAGGCATGCCTTCAGCTTTCAATTTACAGAGGTGGTTATTCGGTGTGAAATAACAGGGGAAAGGAAGATACCCTGAAATACGGACCTGACATTTGGCGCCCGAACGTGGGGCCTCACTCGTGGAAATATCAAAATCCGGACAATCGACAATCACAGGGTGAAACAGAGGACTCAAACTTGCCCACTGAAAGAGTCTGATCATCTCCATACTAAGCACGGTAAGTCAGTTGATTTTATAAATCTTCGACTTTTCTGTGTTAGTGGACAGTCTTGTGGCGATCTGTAGAACCCTTTTGTTGATTTCCTGGATTATCTCAGGCGACAGAGGCGATATTTTCCGCTGTGAGGTCGCAAACCTGTGAGACCTTAGTCGCGCCCGACTAATCATCCTCTGGGTAATTAGGGACTAGATAGAAAATATAACAGACCGGAGAGCTGTAGACTGCGAAATGTTAATATTTCCAGCGAGGCCAGAGAGTCTAGATAAAGATTGTTATATCGTAGCGAGATGTAATAAATACATTGCAGACTAGAGATTGTACTATTTCGGCGAGACTTAGTGTTGCAGACTGCGAAATTGTAATATTTCCGGCCAGACCAAGAGTTGCAGATCGAAAATTGTTATATAAATTACGTGTATAATATAGACTGTTAGAATGGATGGTTTACAGTCCATATTCAAATCTCCAGGATCGTCCGTAAAATGAAGAAATTGATGGAAGTGTGTGGAATCCATAGAGGAGGGCGGCTGCAAGCCGGAGATTGGGCAAAAGGTATTCTGGAGAACAAAGGGAAGTTGAAAGGTAGTAAGTTGATGGAAAGTGCTTTAGAGGGATTTGCAGAAGAGGAAGTTAGGAATAAGAAAGGTATTGTATGTTATATGTATTAGAAAACACAGGACCAGCCAACGCCCGGTAATGGCGTCCGTACCTCATGTTGAGTGTGTCCTCATTGTGGGCAGGAAACCCCCCTGCCCCTGATGTGACCACGCCCGGCCCAACCAACTCAGTATGAAATAATCGCCTTGTTAATTTTGTCATTTGTAACACATGCTGCAGTGTCTTTTCTATTTTAGGTTCCATTCTAGTGTGCGGGACGCTGTTCACTGATGAAACAACACGTCATCATAATATAGAGATGGTGGCCGACAGATTGGACTGTTACAGATTATGTGTTTGATGTTTTGAACGTAGATAATTCCTATACAATAGTGTGATGAATGATTGCAGATACGTATGTTGTTTTGCCGGCATTGAAAGGGTTAAGATTGTGAGACTAGAAGCTGTGAGGAATGAGTGTGTGACCCCCCCCCCCCCCCTGTAGTATGCTGCGTTTGGGAGGAGGAGGGGGGGGGCTGACTGGGTGCAGTCTGCAGACAAAAGGATTTCAATATGCACTGCTTTTAGATGTATATCAGTAATGTCTACAAACCTAAATACATTTCTTCTCTTTGCGCATGCGCTGTTGTTTATAAAAGTTACGATATTTATGTGTTATGATGTAATCAGATTTAATGTGTTTTGATGTTAATTCAGATGTATTAAACTATAGATACTGTGAGACACAGGGTTTTGAAAATGTATGTGCCCCCCACCGTTCCCTATTTTTATATACAGTTTATTGGTTTGCAGTAATTAATGTTATCAGATATAATATTTTCTGTTTTATTGAATAACTAACTACAATTGTTTTGTTTTTGATTTCACACATGAGTTATGTCATTGTAAAGATAAAATGTATTTGTCAGGAAAAAGTCATTTTTGTTTCAAGCTGTTGTACAGTACAGGGGGTTAAACTAGTGCCCGACTTTGTTATGTTGAGATGTAGTTTTGAACTCTGCTACATTACTTTCGCAGAGTCCACAAAAGGGGGAATGGTGAAGGAACTGATCAGGTACAATTGAGACCCCAATGAGTAATCCAGATGAAATGTGTAGAAGAGTAACCTAAATGGTGAGGTTTTTCTGTGTAGATGGTTCCAAATCTTTCCAGAACGGTGAATATGGCACTGGGTATGCTGTTCTGTAGTCTCCACCCAATATGAGGTAATGTGTAAAAGACCCTCCCCCTCCAGCAAATTTACACAAGAGGTGTGGGGTCACTCACAGATGAGTCTTTACAGATTTAGATGGGGGAGAAGGCAAAACAAAAAATTGTCTGAACATTGTTTATTTTATGCCAGATTTCAGTAATATATTTTTATTTGTTTTTGTATTAATCAAGTATTTGCAGAACGTGATAAAAGTGAGATTCTCAAAGTGTTCTGGATTATCAGAGGAGTGTGGAGAAGTGTATAACATTTGGTTTTATTTTAGAGGATGAAGACGCCACCCCTTTGAAATGTTCTATCTATATGTGACGTGGGTTTTTAATGTAAATTTGTAATGTAGAAATACTTCATACAGTATGTGCAAGACAGGATACAAGGCACCAGGTAAATTACCCAGAAACCACTCTCACCTTCTTGTTCATCTCAAGGAGCGGAGCTGGAGGTGCTCGCTGAGGCTGTAACCTGGCAGAAGGTAAGACGGCCGACATTTACACTGACTCTAGGTACGCTTTTGGCATCGCCCACAATTATGGGCCCATTGGTAGTAGGAACTTTATTGGATCATCGGGTAAGCCAATTGAGAGAGCAAGAGAAGACAGAACTGACAAGGGTATGTGCAGTCAGTTGTCAGTAAATTGGCTTGTCCCTGGATACAATAATGCCACCGCTAGGTTTGTAGCAGCCGGCATGATGTGCGCACGGCATTTCATAGGTAAAACAGCAAAGGTACCTGTGAAAAGTGCAGCCCGGCCAGATTACCCGTCCCACCGACTGCAGAACATACAACTACCCGAGGAAGAAGTGTATGACAATGTGCTCGTGTGTGTAGACCTGTTCTCAGGGGGGCCTGAAGCCCAGCCAGTATCTTCCCCACTGCAGACGTTGTGTGTAAGTGACAGGGGAACAGGGTTATCCCAAAGTTAGTTTGTTTAATAACTGTATTTAAGAAGTGTTGTGGGAATATTAAATACGGAGGTTAAGTTTTATGTAAAGTTCTAGACCAGCCTCAGCATTGGACTGTTGGATGTGTCAGATAAAAGGTACAGAAGCGGAATATTCCCATTCAAAAACATTTTTATTTGTTTATTTTTGTTGTTGTTGTGAAAGGGAAATTTTAGAGCAGAGAATTCTGTGCTGTGTATATGTGTATGTATAGATATATATAAAGAAGAAGAATCAGTTTGTAGGTATCAGTTTTAGTTACTGACCAGTGTGAACGTTTAAAATAAATCTGTCATTGTTAATGTTTTTCTTCAAGTTAATTATCTGATTAAGATCAATTACTGATTATGCGATGAAAAGCTTGTTCTTCACAGGAAGAGTCCAACTGGGAGCGGAAGGCGTAAGAACCAGATTCTAACAGAATGTGGACGGATAAAGGAAGGTAAACCGGTAGCGCCCAATGCATTCTTGATAGCACTTGTATTGATGGTGTATGACCTCACATATGCCCCAAGACTGCAAGGATTGACGTGGTAAGATCTAATTGGTATGTCCCAGGTTTTACAGCTGTTGCTGCTAAATTCTGTTAGAGCTGTTTGATTTGCCTACAGAACAGTCCTGGCAGACTGGTGCCAACCTTATCATACCCGCCACACACAAAGAGAACCGACCTTGAGAGGCCTTCCCAGGTAGAACGAACCAGATTAGAGTAAGAAAAGTTGGTTTAAGACACTTGTCAGATAAACATGTGGAATCTGTGTATATTTCTGTGGGTAGAAGATGTTCTAGGCAATCAGCTGAGATCAAGGTACAAATCCTGCTGAAAGAGTATCACCAAGTGCAAATGAAATGTACCCAGTAATCACACATCTTCTAGGCGCCATGTCCATTGTAACAGAGAAGTTTTTTCCTTATATAAAAGGTGTTTGATGTCATTTAAGGGCCTGACATTATTATTGTATGTACTTAGAACAACGTTTATAGTGTATGCGGATGATGTTATCACCAGATTAGTATTTATTTTAACAATTGACAAGAGTTGGGGGTCCCCAGCAAGTGCCAGTAAATATGAACTAAAAGACTTTTAACACGATGAACTCCATCACGGAGATACGGCAGGCACAGCCTGAGCCAGTACAACGCGTTTATCATGAACTGACGGCAGTGTCACAATTCTAAGCGGCCGCCCAGACAAGTAACTTGCCAGAGGAAGAGTACAGATGCGGAGGGTTTGTGGTAGTTACAATACAACTCCACTAATCCGCCTACGTGGGATCTCACCCCAGGCTCACAGTATGAGGTGCTATGTACAGCCTGGTGACGTAAACTAAAGGAGACGGTGTCTGACAGATGAGAAGGACCAAACCAAGTCCTGATGACATCAGCAAAGATCAAAGTAAAGATCAAAGACCTGAGTGACTCCGTCAGCAGTATCAAGTGTTTTGATAAGTAAGTGGCTAGGAGGGGGTAATAATAACTCCCCCACTGGACACCAACGTAGTCTGACTCCACAATTGTATGGGTTACCCTGAGGGTGACAGTCAGTGAAGAGCAGAAGACAGGAGAAGAAGGGGACGATGATGTACAGGACTGGCAATGAACTGATGGGACCCGAAACCTGAGGGTGATAACATAATGCTATCACCAATCTCATGCTATTAGTTGAGGCCCTATTGTTTATAATGTCTGAGGTTTATAATTATAATGTGTGCAAATATGCCACGGTGCTGCAAATTACAATCTGAGGAGTTTATGTGAAGGTGTGAAGTGAAGGTCACTGTGCTGCCCATGACCTGTTATATCTGCAGGGGTAAAAGTCCCTTAGGACAGTAAGTGACAGTGCGACAATTATTAACATTAGCAAAAATGTAGACTGGATTAATATATATATATATATATATATATATATATATATATATATATATATATATATTACAACCAGCAGCGGTTTGTAGATTTTACCAAGACAACCATCCTGAGGAGAATAGGGAAAGTTAGGACCACTCCGAAACCTTGGAAGTCCAGGTACAAAGGGGGGTTACTCATCAGGAGTAGCTCGTCTCAAGCTGGTGAAAAAATCAAAACCCCTACCCGCCTGGTTCGAGTGGTCGGTGGTAGGTTGATAGTCCAGACTCCGGGATAGAGTAATAATATTTTTAGGGGGGACTGTCAGGGATCATTACCATGTATATTGTTTGCAAAAATATTACATGTATTGCAGGGCCAATTTGAACACATTTACTTTGCTGCCTGTCGTCACAACAGTGCAGCAAAGACAATTTCAGCCTGCCATCTAGCACAACCTAGGCTCCTGAGACTGATACAATGCTACATATATCAGCGCATTGACTCCACTCTATTCCACCTGCAGCTTCAACTAATACCCACAGCTCAGTGATTTGTGGACGACAATGGAGCCATAGTGACAGTTTAATTACTCAATACATTACCACACTATACCATTCAAAGCCAAGGGTATGTGAGTTTGGGGGTCACTCACACATACCATATCAATAAAAGTTATATATTAATTCATCTCTAGACCACATCTTTCCTCTTCCCCCTACTCCCTACTCAATTTTGCAAAAATATTATCCTCACACATATGTATATACATTTCAGTTCTTTGTGTAATATACTGATATATAATAAGTTCTTTGTTCATGTCGGACACACCTATGGAAGACACCGCCCCCTGGAATGCAAGAAGAGTGAGTCTGAGAACTTGCAGCTGAGAAGCCGGTGGGGGCTTGGGCACTCCCACATCCCTAGGGAGGAGGCATGTGTCTTTTCCTGTGTTTCTTTGTTCTGAATAAAGTTAGTTTGCTTCCTGTCTGATTTGGGAAAGCTGTGTACCAACATCTTTGGCTTGTTTACTTCTTTCCAGGCATCCCTTCAGCTTTCAGTTTACAGAGGTGGTTATTCGGTGTTAAATAACAGGGGAAAGGAAGATACCCTGAAATACGGACCTGACAAAGCTACATCTTATTGGAAAATAATGTAATTTTTACATTTTCACTGCCCAATTCAAATGAAATCTATGAAACACCTGTGGGGACAAAATGCTCTCTACACCCCTAGATGAATTCCTCAAAGGGTGTAGTTTCCCTAATGGAGTCACTTTTGTGGGGTTTCCTTTGTTTCGGCACCACAAGACCTCTTCTAACCTGACATGGTGCCTGAAATATAATTTAATAAAAGGAAGGCCCAAAAATCCTCTAGGTACTCCTTTGCTTCTGGGGCTTTTGTTTCAGTCCAGTAGCGCACTAGGGCCACATGTGGAATATTTCTAAAAACTTCAGAATCAGGTCAATAAATATTCAGTTGTGTTTCTCTGGTAAAAATAAACTTCAGTATTACAGGAAAAATTGCCTAAAATGGTATTTCTGCAAAAAAAAAAATTACATTTGCACATTTCCCTTCCACTTTGCTTTAATTCCTGTGAAACGCATAAAGGGTTAAGAAACTTTCTAAATGCTGTTTTTAATACTTCAAGGGGTGCAGTTTTTAAAATGGGGTGATTTGTTGTGGTTCCTAATATATAAGGCCCTCAAAGCCACTTCAGAACTGAACTGGTCCCTAACAAAATAGGCTTTTGAAATTTTCTTGAAAATTTGAGAAATTGCTGTTAAATTTATAAGCCTTGTAACGTCCTAGAAAAATAAAAGGATGTTCAAAAAACAATGCCAATCTAAAGTAGACATATGGGAAATTGTAGCTAGTGACTATTTTGTGTGGTATAACTATCTGTCTTACAAGCAGATACATTTGAATTTAGAAAATGCTAATTTTTTGCAACTTTTCTCTAAATTTTGGTGTTTTTCACATAAAAATATTGAATATATCGACCAAATTTTTTCACTAACTTAAAGTACAATATAATACAGGGGGAGGAAACCTCCAGCTCACCAGCTCGCCTCCTGACAGTCCTGCTTCGCCCGGATCTCCGCAACGGTCCACGGTAGGCAATGGTACAAAAAGAAAGGATTTGATCCAGCGCTGCAGTGATGTACTTTAAAAAGGAACGTATTCCCACTTTTATTGGTATCAAAAAAAGACTTGTTAAAATGTCAATAACAGGCTTGGCGTCAAGGCAGTATTCGGTAGGTGTAATGGGCCTACGCGTTTCAAGCACGGCTGGTGCTCTTAGTCATGGCATTCAGCCTGGTAAAAGGATTTTCTGACAAAAATAAATATGTAAATTTCACCTCTACTTTGCTCTAAATTCCTGTGAAACACCTAAAGGGTTAATAGTTTCTAAAATGGGGTGTTTGGGGTGTTTGATGGGAGTTTCTAATATATAGGCTCCTCAAAGCAACTTCAGAACTGAACTGGAACCTAAAAAAAAATAAAAATGAGGCAATACTTTGCTTCTAACATTATACTGATAATGAGCCGTGCCCACCCTGAGATGACGCCAGTTTTGACTGTTTGTATAAACGGAGACCCCTATTAGACCGTGCCAGTGCCCGGTTTTCACAAGCATTCACCCCCGAGAAGTGTATTTCTATTGATGAGTCCTTGGTACATTTTAAAGGGGGGCTTCAATTCCGCCAGTACCTGCCGAGTAAGAGGGCAAGGTATGGCGTGAAGATGTATAAGCTGTGCGAGAGTGAATCAGGGTATACCTACAAATTTAGGATATATGAAGGGAAGGACACCAGTATTCAGCCCCCAGAATGTCGTCCCCCCCCCTTACTGGGAGTTAATGCAAAAATTGTGTGGGATTTGGTGCACCCACTGCTGGACCAGGGTTACCACCTCTACCTGGATAATTTTTATACCAGCGTCCCACTCTTCAACTGCCTCGCTTCCAGAAATCCTGCGGCATGCGGCACTGCTAGAAGAAATCTGAGAGGCCTTCCTAAGACTCTGCTTGGGCAAACACTCAGAAGGGGTGAGAGCAGGGCACAATCTAGCAGCAACATATTGTGTGTCAAGTACAAGGACAAGAGAGATGTCACACCAGTACCCATGTACCTCTACGAGGTACCAGTACAGAGACCCTCAAACCAGACTGCATCCTGGACTACAATAGGTACATGGGAGGGGTGGACTTGTCAGATCAAGTCCTGAAGCCCTACAGCGCCATGAGGTGTGGTATAAGAAGCTGTTTGTGCACATCATACAGATGGCATTGTACAATGTGTTACGTGCTACGTCGATGTGCAGGCCAGAGGGGAACTTTCCTGGAATTTCAAGAGGTGGTTATCAAGAAACTAATCTTAACCCCTTCCCGCTCCTTGACGTACTATTACGTCATGGCAGCTGTATCGTTCGCGCTCCATGCCGTAATAGTACGTCTCGGGAGTAACGGCCGTTTCGGCCGTCCTCCCGACACATACAGGAGCTGTGACGCTGCTGTCTTGTTCAGCAGCTGTCACAGCTCCTACAGCGGGGACCGATCGCTGTGTCCCCGCTGATTAACCCCTTAAAAGCCGCGTTCTATAGAGATCGCGGCTTTTTAGGGGTTAAGCTGCCATCGCCGGCCTGCTACGCGATAGCGGCCGGCGATGGTGACTATGGCAACCGGACACCAAACAATGGCGTCCGGCTATGCCATAGACGGAAGCCTAGTGGGTCCTGACAACGTCAGGACCCACTATGCTTGCTGTCAGTGAGTAGCTGACAGTTCTAATACACTGCACTACGCATGTAGTGCAGTGTATTAGAATAGCGATCAGGGCCTCCTGCCCTCAAGTCCCCTAGTGGGACAAAGTAATAAAGTTAAAAAAAAGTTAAAAAAAGATGTGTAAAAATAAGAAAATAAAAGTTTTAAAAGTAATAAAAGTAAAAGTCCCACTTTTTCCCTTATCAGTCCTTTATTATTAATAAAAATATATAAACAAACAAATAAACTATACATAATTGGTATCGCCGCGTCCGTAACGGCCTGAACTACAAAATTATTTTATTATTTATCCCGCACGGTGAACGCCGTAAAAAAAAATATTAATAAACCGTACCACAATCACAATTGTTTGGTCACTTCACCTCCCAAAAAATGGAATAAAAAGAGATCAAAAAGTCGCATGTACCTAAAAATGGTACTGATGGAAAATACAGTTCGTTACGCAAAAAATAAGTCCTCGCACGGCTTTATCGATTGAAAAATAAAAACGTTATGGCTCTTAGAATAAGGCAACACAAAAAGTGAATGATTGTTTACAAAACGTATTTTATTGTGCAAACGCCATAAGACATAAAAAAAAACTATAAACATCTGGTATCGCCGTAATCGTATCGCCCCGCAGAATAAAGTGAATGTGTCATTTATAGCGCACGGTGAACGCTGTAAAAAAAAAAGTATACAAAAACAATAGTAGAATTGCTGTTTATTAGTCACCACGCCACCTAAAAATGGAATAAAAACTGATCAAAAAGCCGCATGCACCCCAAGAAAACTACAATGGATTCCTCAAGGGGTCTAGTTTCCAAATTGGGGTCACTTTTGGGGGGTTTCCAATGTTTTGGCACCACAAGACCTCTTCAAACCGGACATGGTGCCTAATAAAAAAGAGGGCTCAAAATCCACTAGGTGCTCCTTTGCTTCTGAGGCCGGTGCTTCAGTCCATTACCGCCCGAGGGCCACATGTGGGATATTTCTCTAAACTGCAGAATCTGGGCAATAAGTATTGAGTTGCGTTTCTCTGATAAATCCTTTTGTGTTATAAAAAAAATGGTATAAAAAGAGTAAATTTCACCTCTACTTTGCTCTAAATTTCTGTGAAACACCTAAAGGGTTCATAAACTTTCTAAATGCTGTTGTGAATACTTTGAGGGGTCTAGTTTCTAAAATGGGGTGTTTGATAGGGGTTTCTAATATATGGGCCCCTCAAAGCAACTTCAGAAATGAACTGGAACCTAAAAAAATAAATAAATGAGGCAATACTTCGCTTCTTACATTATACTGATAATGAGCCGTGCCCACCCCAAGATTACCCCAGTTTTGACCGTTTGTATAAACGGAGACCCCTATTAGACCGTTCCAGTGCCCGGTTTTCCCAAGCATACACCCCCGAGAAGTGCTTTTCTATTGATGAGTCCCTGGTACATTTTAAAGGGAGGGTTCAATTCCGCCAGTACCTGCCAGGTAAGAGGGCAAGGTATGGCGTGAAGATGTATAAGCTGTGCGAGAGTGCATCAGGGTATACCTACAGGTTTAGGATATATGAAGGAAAGGCCACCCCCAAACCAGACTGCATCCTGGACTACAATAGGTACATGGGAGGGATGGACTTGTCAAATCAAGTCCTGAAGCCCTACAGCGCCATGCGGTGTGGTATAAGAAGCTGGCCGGGCACATCATACAGATGGCTTTGTACAATGCGTATGTGCTACGTCGATGTGCAGGCCAGAGGGGAACTTTCCTGGAATTTCAAGATCTAATCTTTAGGGACCAGGAAGGGGGGGCACCGAGTACTTCTGGAAGCGAGGCCACACGCATCGTACCAGGGCAACACTTTCCAGGAGAAGGTCCCCAAACCGGTGGAAAGGGAAAGAGTCAAAAGAGGTGCAGAGTCTGCTATAAGAGGGGGATAAGGAAGAACACAATATACCAATGTGACACGTGTCCCGAAAAACCAGGGCTCTGTATAAAAGATTGTTTTAAAATGTATCATACATCCCTTGATTTTTAATTTACCCTGATGCACTCCGCACAGCTTACCCCCCTCATCTTTCCCTTCTGAGCCCTGCCGTATGCCCAGGCAGCTGATAACAGCCACATGTAGGGTATTGTCGTACCCAGGAGAACCCACATTACAATTTAAGGGGTGTATATCTCCGGTGGCGCATGCTGGGCACACTATATTGGACACTGAAATGGCATATACATATATAAAATTGCAAATCTCACACTGCACCATCTGCTGCGCATTATCTTTTACACAGTACCTGTGGGGTCAAAATGCTCACTACACCTCTAGATGAATGTCTTAAGGGGTGTAGTTTTTAAAATGGGGTCACTTCTCGGGGGTTTCAACTGTACTGGTACCTCAGGGGCTTCTGCACACATGACTTAGCACCAGAAAAGCTCCAGTAGGCCAAATGGTGGTCCTTTCCTTCTGAGCCCTCCCATGGGCCCAAAGGGCAGTTTATCACCACAAATGGGGTATTGCCGCACTAAGGACAAATTGGGCAACAAAATGGGGTATGTTGTTCCTTGTGAAAATAAGAAATTTTGATCAAAAATGACATCTTATTGGAAAAAATATCATTTTTTTCATTTCACAGCCCAATTCAAATAGGTGCTGTGAAAAAACTGTGCGGTCAAAATTATAACAAAAACCATAAATGAATTCCTTGAGGGGTGTAGTTTCCAAAATGGGGTCACTTCTGGTGGGTTTCCATTGCTTTGATACCTCTGGGGCTCTGAAAATGCAACATGGCACCCGAAAACCAATCCTGCAAAATCTGGACTCCAACAAACACATAGCGCTCCTTTCCGTCTGAGCCCTCCCATGGGCCCAAACGGCAGTTTATCACCACAAATGGGGTATTGCCGCACTAAGGACAAATTGGGCAACAAAATGGGGTATGTTGTTCCCTGTGAAAATAAGAAATTTTGATCAAAAATGACATCTTATTGGAAAAAATATAATTTTTTTCATTTCACAGCCCAATTCAAATAGGTGCTGTGAAAAACCTGTGCGGTCAAAATGATAACAAAAACCATAAATGAATTCCTTGAGGGGTGTAGTTTCCAAAATGGGGTCACTTCTGGTGGGTTTCCATTGCTTTGATACCTCTGGGGCTCTGCAAATGCGACATGGCACCCGAAAACCAATCCAGCAAAATCTGGACTCCAACAAACACATAGCGCTCCTTTCCTTCTGAGCCCTCCCATGGGCCCAAACGGCAGTTTATCACCACAAATGGGGTATTGCCGCACTAAGGACAAATTGGGCAACAAAATGGGGTATGTTGTTCCCTGTGAAAATAAGAAAATTTGATCAAAAATGACATCTTATTGGAAAAAATATCATTTTTTTCATTTCACAGCCCAATTCAAATACGTGCTGTGAAAAAACTGTGCGGTCAAAATGATAACAAAAACCATAAATGAATTCCTTGAGGGGTGTAATTTCCAAAATGGGGTCACTTCTGGTGGGTTTCCATTGTTTTGATACCTCAACGCCTCTTCAAACCTGGCATGCTGCCTAAAATATATTCTAATAAAAAAGAGGCCTCAAAATGCACTAGGTGCTTCTTTGCTTCTAGGGCTTGTGTTTTAGTCCACGAGCGCAGTAGGGCCACATGTGGGACATTTCTAAAAACGGCAGAATCTGGACAATACATATTTAGTAGTGTTTCTCTGGTAAAACCTTCTCTGTTTCTAAAAAAAAATTGAATAAAATTGAAATTCAGCAGAAAAAATGAAATTTGCACATTTCATTTCCAATTTGCTTTAATTCCTGTGAAATGCCTGAAGGGTTAAAAAACTTTCTATATGCTGTTTTGAATACTTTGAGGGGTCTAGTTTTTAAAATGGGGTGTTTTATGGGGGTTTCTAATACATAGGCCCCTCAAATCCACTTCAGAACTGAACTGGCACCTTCAAAAAAAGGCTTTTGAAATTTTCTTAAGAATATGAGAAATTGCTGTTTATGTTCTAAGCCTTGTAACGTCCAAGAAAAATAAAAGAATGTTCAAAAAACGATGCCAATCTAAAGTAGACATATGGGAAATGTGAACTAGTAACTATTTTGGGTGGTATAACCGTCTGTTTTTCAAGCAGATGCATTTAAATTCTGAAAAATGCTATTTTTTGTAAATTTTCTCTAAATTTTGCAATTTTTCACAAATAAAGACTGAATATATCGACCAAATTTTACCACGAACATGAAGCCCAAAGTGTCACGAGAAAACAATCTCAGAATCGCTTGGATAGGTTTAAGCATTCCGACGTTATTACCACATAAAGTGAAATATGTCAGATTTGAAAAATGGGCTCTGAGCCTTAAGGCCCAAACTAGGCTGCGTCCTTAAGGGGTTAAGGGACCTGAAGGGGGGGCACCCAGTACTTCTAGAAGCGAGGCCACACGCATCGTACCAGGGCAACACTTTCCAGGAGAAGTTCCCCAAACTGGCAAGAAGGGAAAAAGTCAAAAGAGGTGCAAAGTCTGCTATAAGAGGGGGATAAGGGAGGACACAATATATCAATGTGACACGTGTCTCGAAAAACCAGGGCTCTGTATGAAAGTGTTTTAAAATTGATCATACATCCCTTGATTTTTAATCTACCCCAGTTTTACTTACCCTGATGCCCTCCGCACAGCTTATCCCCCTCATCTTTCCCTTCTGAGCCCTGCTGTGTGCCCAGGCAGCTGATAACAGCCACATGTAGGGTATTGCCATATCTGTGAGAACCCACATTACAGTTTATGTGGTGTATGTCTCCGGTCAAAATGCTCACTAAGCCTCTAGATGAATTGCTTAAGGGGTGTAGTTTTTAAAACGGGGGTCACTTCTCAGAGGTTTCAACTGTACTGGTACCTCAGGGGCTTCTGCATACATGACTTAGAACCAGAAAATCCCCAGTAGGCAAAATGGTGGTCTTTCCTTCTGAGCCCCCCCATGGGCCCAAACGGCAGTTTATCACCACAACTTGGATATTGCCGCACTCAGAACAAATTGGGCAACAAAATGGGCTATTTTATTCCTTGTGAAATGTGAAATTTTTAGCCAAAACATCTCATTGGAAAAAATTACATTTTTGTTAATTCGCAGCCCAATTCAAATAAATTCTGTGAAAAAACTGTGGGGTCTAAATGGTCACAACACTCATAAATGAATTCCTTGATGGGTGTAGTTTCCAAAATGGGGTCACTTCTGGTGGGTTTCCATTGCTTTGATACCTCTGGGGTGCTGCAAATGCGACATGGCACCGAAAACCAATCCAGGAAAATCTGCACTCCAAAAAACACACAGCGCTCCTTCCCTTCTGAGGCCTCCCATGGGCCCAAACGGAAGTTTATCACCACAAATGGGGTATTGCTGCAATCAGGAGAAATTGGGCAACAAAATGGGGTATTTTGTTCCCTGTGAAAATAAGAAATGTTGATGAAAAATTACATTTTATTGGAAACAATTTCATTTTTTAAATTTCACAGCCCAATTCAAATATGTGCTGTGTAAAAACTGTGGGGTCAAAATGGTAACAACAACCATAAATTAATTCCTTGAGGGATGTCGTTTCCAAAATGGGGTCACTTTTGGGGGATTCCTACTGTTTTGGCACCTCAACACCTCTTCAAACCTGGCATGCTGCCTAAAATATATTCTAATAAAAAAAGAGGCCCCAAAATGCACTAGGTGCTTCTTTGCTTCTGGGGCTTGTGTTTTAGTCCACGAGCGCAGTAGAGCCACATGTGGGACATTTCTAAAAACGGCAGAATCTAGACAATACATATTTAGTAGTGTTTCTCTGGTAAAACCTTCTGTGTTACAGAATTTTTTTTTATAAAATTGAACTTCAGCAAGAAAAATGAAACTTGCAAATTTCACATCCACTATGATTTAATTCCTGTGAAATGCATAAAGGGTTAAAAAAAAACTTCTAAATGCTGTTTTGAATACTTTGAGGGGTCTAGATTTTTAAATGGGTTTTTTAATGGGGGTTTCTAATACATAAGCCCCTCAAAGCCACTTCGGAACTGAACAGGTACCTTAAAAAAAAGGCTTGTGAAATTTTCTTAAAAATATGAGAAATTGCTGTTTATGTTTTAAACCTTGTAACGTCCAAGAAAAATAACAGAATGTTCAAAAAACGATGCCAATCTAAAGTAGACATATGGGAAATGTGAACTAGTAAATATTTTGGGTGGTATAAACATCTGTTTTACAAGCAGACGCATTTAAATTCAGAAAAATGCTATTTTTTCTACATTTTGCAATTTTTCACAAATAAACTCTGAATATAAATCGACCAAATTTTACCACTAACATGAAGCCCAATGTCTCACGAGAAAACAATCTCAGAATCGCTTGGATAGGTTTAAGGATTCCGAAGAGATTACCACATAAAGTGAAATATGTCAGATTTGAAAAATGGGCTCTGAGCCTTAAGGCCCAAACTAGGCTTTAACCCCTTAATGACGAGCCTATTTTAGACGGTAATGACCAAGCCATTTTTTACGTTTTTCCATCGTCTCATTTAAAGAGCTATACACTATTTTTTTGTTTTTTTGCGGGACAAGTTGTAATTTTTCATAGCACCATTTTGGGGTAAATAGAATTTATTGATTAACTTTTATTAACTTTTTTTTGAGGGGGGATAGAAAAAAAACAGCAATTTCGCCACACTTCTTTGCGTCCTAAATTTGCGCCTTTTACCGTAGTATAAATAACACAAAAACTTTATTCATTGGGTTGTTACGATTGCAATGATACCAAATTTGTAGAGTTTTTGTATGTTTTACTACTTTTACACAGCAAAAACACTTTTTTTTCAAAATTATTTGTTTTTGTGTCTCCATATTTAAACAGCCGTAACAGGTTTTTTTTCGTCGATGCAATTGTAGGAGGGCTTATTTTTGCGGGACGACTTGTCGTTTTTATCGGTACCATTTTGGAGTAAATGCGACTTTTTGATCACTTTTTATCACATTTTTTTTAAGGCTGGATTCAAAGAAAACAGCAATTTTTGCATGGTTTTTTATTTTATTTTTTTACGGCGTTCATCTTGCGGGTTAAATGATGTAATAAGTTTATAGTCGGGGTCGTTACGGACGAGGCGATACCAAATATGTGTAACTTTTTTACTTTATTTTGTTTGTTAATAGTAAAGGAGTTTGTAAGGGGGAAAAAGTGGGTTTTTTCATTATTTTTTTTCTTAAATTTTTCTTAAACTTTTTTTTTAACTTTTTTACTAGTCCCACTAGGGTACTTCACTATGCGATCCTCCAATCGCATTTATAATACACTGCAATACTTCTGTATTGCAGTGTATTATGCCTGTCCGTGTAAAACGGACAGGCATCTGCTAGGTCATGCCTCCGGCATGATCTAGCAGGCATTCATTACAGGCAGACCTGGGGGCCTTTATTAGGCCCCCGGCTGCCATCGGAGACACAGACAATTGGTGATCTTATCGCCTGGTGTCCGTGGGATAAGAGGGAGCTCCCTCCCGCTCTCCAAAACCACTCAGATGCGGTGCACGCTATTCAGCATCGCATCTGAAGGGTTAAACGGGTGAGATCGATAAAGACATTATGCCTTTTGGATGGTGGGGAGGAAAAAACGAAAATGAAAATCTGAAAAAGGGCTGCGGCGAAAAGGAGTTAAGGAAAGGACCTCGAAAATATATATTAGGGAATTGTTGATAATATGGTATTTAACCCCTTCCCGCCGCAGCCATTTTTCAGATTTCGTTTTTTCCTCCCCACCTTTCATAACCCATAACCTTTTTATTTTCCCATCAATATATCCGTACAATGGCTTGTATATTGCAGGACAAGTGGTTGATTTTCACACCACCATTTCACTGGCATTTGCGGGGTGGAATAGGAAAATAACAGCAATTCCTCAATCTTTTGGGGGGTTTCATTTTTACGACATACACCGTGCGGTAAAAGCGGAATGTTTACTTTATTCTACCAGTCAATACGATTACGGCGACACCAAATTTATATAGTTTTATAGTATTTATATCGTTTTTTTAAGTTTTACTACTTTTACAAGGAAAAAACTGATTGTTACAAATATAATATGAGATCTGTCGCCATATTCGGAAATCCATAACTTTTTTTTCCGTCGATTGATCGGTATGAGGGCTTATTTTGTAGTTTCTATTAGTACCACCTTGGGGTACATGAGACTTTTTGATCACTTTTTGTTCCATTTTTTGTGGGAGATGAAGTGACCAAAAAACAGCGATTCTGGCGGCTAAATTTTTTCAACGTTCACCTTGCGGGTTTGTGAAGGACGGTTTATTTGCTTATATTCCCTGTATGAAATTACATTATGAACTATCAAGCAGGATGCCGAATTACTAAGATATGTATTATGTGAAAGTGATTATAATAATGTTTAAATGATTTAGTTTCGTGCAGCAGCCATCTTGTCTGGAGTTCCCATCTTGTCTGGAGTTCCCATCTTGTCTGGAGTTCCCATCTTGTCTGGAGTTCCCATCTTGTCTGGAGTTCCCATCTTGGTTCTTTTGTAGTGAATATGAAAGTCATTGTTCCTTTAATACAAGTAATGTTGATTTCATATGTTTCATCTTTGACCTTAGCTCCCGTACGAAGCTTGCAGAGAAGGAACAGGGAGTGAGAAGGGAGGGTGGCAAGAATGCGTGTGCGAGAACCTCCCCCATCTTACGGGAACATTCTGCCCAAGAGAGATAAAGCCACCTGCAAACCTGATGTGTGAAGAATTATAATGATGTATCTGGGATGTACGTTATGGTCTGTTTTTTTTACTGAATAACAAATATTGTCACATTGTCTCTGATTGGTTACACCCCTTCTGAATTTCAGTATTATAGTTTGAGTTTGGAAATAAACCTTCAGAGGAGTATTTTGAGCATATCAGCAGCGTCTGTGTGTTTTCTTCTCCTCTCTCGATATATATCAGTGAAATATCCTGATTGGGATGCTGAATAATGGGGCCTGGCCTGAGAGTCTGTTGGACTCGTCTAAATTTCAGTCTAATATATTTTGAGACATTGATTTTCACGACAGGTTACATATACATTCCTAATTATTATGCACATTACAGGGGGCCGACCCCTATTTCTAACCTCTTAAATGCCGCGGTCGCTATGACCGTGGTGTTTAAGGCGTTAAACAAGCAGCATCGCGCTCGAGATAGATACAGCCGACACGCTCGTTCTATGGAGCTCCATACTCCTCCAAGCAATGTGCACCGTATATACACAGTGGATGTAGGGACGAGGTTAACCCTTAAAGGGAATGTGTCGCAAATTAAACTTTTTTTTAAAGTAAGTTACTTATTTCTATTATATTTTTTGCTGTATTTTTTTTTTCTTCCACATGGTGGAAAGTATTAAAAATTAAATGTTTTCCTATGTTGGCAAACAGAGGGAGCACTTCCCAGAATTACAGCAAGGTGAATAAGGTAAAGCAACCTGACTCACAGCTGCCGTAAATGTGGGAGGGAATCTCACCCTCCCTCCTACAAGCCAGGAAAAGGTGTCTTCAAATTGCTAAGCAGTGTCTGGCAGCGATTTTGGGTGTGATTCTGCAGCTGGCAGAAGCTATAGGACACACCAAAAGGCTAAGGGTATGTTCACACGCTTACTAAACAAAGGAAAAACAGCTCCTGATCTTCAGCCATTTTTTAATCAAACTCACGTTTTTGGAAGTTTTTTTACGGTAGTTTTTGGAGCGTTTTTTCTATAGAGTCAATGAAAAACAGCTTAAAATACGTCCCAAGAAGTGATATGCACTTCTTTTTGGCCGCCGTCTTTTTACGTGTAGTTTTTGGAAAACGGCCACGTAAAAAAATGCTCCGTCGGAACAGAACGCCGTATATCCCATTGAAACCAATGGGCAGATGTTTGTAGGCGTTGTTTCCAATTTTTTAGGCTTTTTTCGGGACGTTTTCGGCCCGAAAAATAGCTGAAAACTGCGTGTGAACATACCCTTAGAATAATGAAAGTGACTGACTTTTCAGTTGACCGTTTCACACGGCGTGTATTTGACAAGTTTTTTTTGCGCATTTTACGTGCCAAAAACCGCATTAAAAAACGCTTGATTACACTTGATTTTGCATGTTTAGGGGGATTTGTGTGTGTGTGTGTGTGTGTGTGTGTGTGGGGGGGGGGGAGGGGGGGTGCTTGCCGCTGATTCTTCAAAACAGCTGATATGCGGCTATGAAGCATCAGCGGCGCCCGTGCATACGCCGCTCTGCTACACACACACACACACACACACACACACACACACACACACACAGCACTGCTACACACACAGTCGGCACTGGTACATACATCCATACACACACACTCAGCACTGCTACACAAACACACACACTCAGCTTTGCTACACAGACACACACTCAAATCTACTACACAGACACACACTCAGCACTGCTACATACAGACACACACAGCACTTCTACATACATACACACACAGTCAGCACTGCTACATACATACACACACAGCACTGCTACAGACACACACTCAGCTCTGCTACAGACACACTCAGCTCTGCTACACAGACACACACTCAGCTCTGCTACACAGACACACACTCAGCTCTGCTACACAGACACACACTCAGCTCTGCTACACAGACACACACTCAGCTCTGCTACACAGACACACACTCAGCCCTGCTACACAGACACACACTCAGCTCTACTACACAGACATATACTAAGCACTGCTACATACGGACACACACACCACTGCTACATACATGTTTGTCACATTTCTTTGCCATGAGTAAGAGCACAGGACGTGCTCGAAACGCGTAGGCTAAGGCAAAATCGCCTACTACTCACACTTGTCTCGGGACTGCGTCTCCCTACAATTTTAATCTTCTACACCCCAATAAAGGTGGGAATATCGTTTCCTTTTTAAACTCAAAGCACGACTCAGCGCTGGATCATTTCTTCTATTTCTTCCATTATATACCGCCAGCCGTAGCGGGGATCCGAGCGGAGAGTCTGGAGACGCTTCAAACTGGTGAGCTTGAGGTTCCCTCCCTTCTTTACTGTTTACAACTCAATATTTATTGCCCAGATTCTGCGGTTTTTACAAATATCCCATATGTGGCCCTCGTGTGCTACTAGACTCCAACACAGGCCTCAGAAACAAAGCAGTATCTAGCGGGTTTTGGGCCTTCATTTTACACTCAACATTGCAATTGCAACACCAAGTAGGACAAGCCATAAGGTTATGCAAATCGAGGAAGTAGCAGGTGTCGCGAAGATCTGCAAATTATCACATTTTCAAGCACCTACGTAGCTCCAATCTGTGGCATGTGGGACGGGCATGAACGCCAGATTGAGAGCAAAGTTTTTCAGCCACATGAAACCTCAAAAATCAGATCAAGTGTTATGGGATGATTGTGCAATGTCTCCTGTTCATTGACGTGCCCGTTATCGCCACTTGTCGCAAACGGAGAGAGACAGAATCCTTGAACTGAGAGACATTGGTTTATCACTCCTGCAGATCGCTACGCACCTAGGCCGAGATGTCAGCACTGTTCAACGTTGAGTGTCCCGGAGGTTAGGAGAAAAACAACGAACGGGAATGACAGAAAGAGGTGCGCGGATGCGAATATATGCACGAACCGATCGTCTGATTGGAAGAATGGCGCATAATGATTGACTCTGTACTGCAAGTGAAATTGGACATCACATCAAAAAGCCTAGGGCCGCAACCAGTGTCGACACAAACCATCAAAAGGCATTTGAACGACATTGGGCTATGAGCCAGACGTGCCATTGACTACACACCACTGCTCTCAAAGGCTATCATGGTGCACAGCAAGACGCCAATGGAGGATGGAATGGAGGTCTATCCTCTTCAGCGATGAGTCCCGCTTTTGTCTCGGGCACAATGATAGCCGGAAATTGGTCTGAAAACCACATAGGCAATGCCATGAAGAGGCCTTCACAAGGGAACGTGACACCGGCCCTACTCCCGGGATTATGGTGTGGGGTGGCATAATGTACAGTAGCCTGACCCCTCTAGTCTTCATTTCAGGTACACGAACAGTTCGGCGTTACATTCATTTGGTTGTGGAGCAATTTCTCCAAAGTGTCCCAGAAGCCGGTTTTCAACAGAACAATGCCAGGCTGCATGTTGCTCATGCTACTGTGAGCAGCCTGTGTGGCCTAAACGTGCTACCATGGCCTGCAGCGTCTTTTGGACTTGTCTCCCATCTAGCACATCTGGGACGTCATTGGACAGCAAATGCAAGGGAGCTGCCAACAGCCAATCTTGATAATTTGCGTGCTGAAGTGCATTCAGCGTGGCATAACAGCTATTAATAACCTCATTGATAGAATGCCAAGGCATGTACGTACGTGTATTTCTGCACTTGGCGCTCATACTCGGCACAGAATAAATCAAGGCGTTTGGAATATTTTGTTTCCATTTTTTTATCATTTGCATATTATTAACATGTCGATCGATCCTGTGATTTCCACAATTCCAAAACGTTTCCTCCTTGGTGTTGCAATTTTAATGTTGAGGATATAGGTGTAACCCGTCAGTGTAAACCTGCCTGTGATGATAAAGAGATGACTGCTGAGAAGTGATCTCTAAAGAACAGGAAGGATCGGTCTCTTATAAATGGTGGATCCTGTGTTATCTATATATAGGGGTTACCTGTCAGTGTAATCCTGCCTGTGATGATAATGAGGTGACTGCTGAGAAGCGATTTCTACAATAGGGTTGTCACAATACCAGAATTTGGACTTCGATACCGATACCTCGTGTAGAATTACAATTTGAGATACCAAAACGATACTTTGCTAACAATAATAATAAATAAAAAAAACGCCCAAAAATAAAAAGTCCTTCCACTTTCTGATTTGAGCCTCATGGTCTTATGAATTTTGAACCTCCATTAATAGTAATTAATCCCATTATGTAGCTCACAGTCATAATGGGCAACATTGAGTTAATGTGTGAGAGAAGGTGTATGGGCAGCACAGTAGAACAAAAACCTCCAGGGCATAAGGGTGCCGGCCTCCAGGGATCCGACTTGTAAATCCCCAATGGTATACAAATGTAAGGAGAAAGAGGCAGCCTAGAGTGCTGCCTCTTTCTCCTTACATGAGTTAATGTGTGAGGTACATGATGGGATTAATTACTACTAATATGAGGCACGTCGAGGTTCAAAATTCATAAGACTCTGTGCCTCACATTAATAATTCCCCCCTTCATTTTCCGCACATAACGGCAACATTGGGGTTAAAAATGTTTTCCTCTTTATGTAATCCTGCCTGTGATGAAAGTGAGATGACTGCTGAGAAGTGATCTCTACAGAACTGCAAGTGTCAGTCTATTGTGAATGGTGGATCCTGTGCAGGGCCGATCTTACGGGTGCGCGAGCACACAGGGCGCTGCCCCCTCCAAGCATGTAGGGGGCGCCACTGGGCTCTGCCTCTACTCTGTGCTCTTCTCTTAGTTACACACATGGAGTAAATAGAGCCGAGGAGCAAGAGAAAAGGAGGAAGCTCCGCCCACAGCCTGTCCTGCAAGAAACCTGTGATCCTGTCAGCAAGGAGAGATGGTGAGAATCTATGTGTGTCTGTGTGTATGTGTATGTGTGTGTATACAGTATGTGTATATGTTACAGTGTGTGTGTTTGTGTATGCGCGCGCCTGTATGTGTTTATGTCTCTTTGTAAAAGTGTGTGTTCAATATTAAAGTAGAAAAGATAAAATGAAGATATCTGTGCTGCCACCTATATACCCTGCAGCCCCCTATATACCCTGCTGCCCCTTATATACTCTGCTGCCCCTATATACCCTGCTGCCCCCTATATACCCTACTGGTCCATAATATACCCTGCTGCTCCTTATATAACCTGCTTCCCCTTATATAACCTGCTTCCCCTTATATATATATATATATATATGCCTCTGTGTGTGGGTGAGTTTATATGTTTCTGTGGGTATAGTTATCATCTACGACATTATCTGTACTCAGAGAGTTATCACTGTGTGTTATCTGTGGTGTTACATAGGATTGCAGATAACTCTGAGTACAGATATTGTAGTAGATGTTACCTGCAGTCCTATGTAACACCACAGATAACACAGTGATAACTCTCTGAGAACAGATAATGTAGTAGCGTTACCTGCAGTCCTAAGTAAAACAACAGATAATTCAGTGATAACAGAGTACAGATAATGTAGTGGATATTTTCACAGTATTATCTGTTGTGTTACATAGGACTGCATGCGAAATCTGCTACATTATCTGTACTGGGTATATATGGGTCTGTTTGTGAATGTGTCTTTGTGCTTGTATCTTTGTGCCTTTTATGTATTTGTATATGTTCCCGTCTGTGTATTTACGTGTGTGTGTGTGTGTGTGTGTGTGTGTGTGTGTGTACGTCTACATATTTACCTGTATGTATATATTCCAGATGTGTGTATGTATAATTGCCTGTATGTCTAAATATCTGTCTCTATGTATGCACAGTATATATGTTCCAGTATGTGCGTGTCTATATATGTGGTTCATATTTGGTTTGTGTAGGGGGCGGCAACAGGGAGTACCGCACAGGGCGCCATCCAACCTAAGACCAGTCCTGATCATGTGATATCTATATATAGGTGTTACCTGTCAGTGTAATCCTGCCTGTAATGATAATGAGATGTCTGCTGAGAATTGATCTCTACAGAACAGGAAGGATCAGTCTACTATAAGACTCAGTGGCCAGAGGGAAAAATGCAAGATTTTAGGATTATTTTTAAATAAAGATGACTTAAAAAAAACAACAAATCTTAAAAATATTTTTAACATAAAAACTTGATTTAAACAATAGGTAATTTTCTGAGTAAATGGTTAAACGGAGTTTCCTCAGATCCCGGCTGTTAATCGCAGCTGGTGCCTCCAAAATCTGATACTAAGCCTAGTGCATGACCGGATTCATAGAACGCCTTGTAGAGAACTTCTATGTGCAGTCACAGCACCCTCAGGTCCTGCACTATGTATAATACAGTGTCTGACGTGTTACTGTAATGTAGAACTAAGGAGGAACCCCACCTTAACAAACCTTCCAATTCACTTTCTAAATTCATTATCACTTACCTCTGGTAACACCTCCTGGAATTTCCTCCTCCACTTCACTGTTACACAGTTGATCGCCCCTCACTCGCTCTTCTTCTTCATCCTCCACTTTAATATCAGTCAGATCTTCCCCCTGATTTCACATATGTAACAATTCAGTACAATACAGCAGAGAGTGCGAAGAATCTAACAGATCAACATAAGAAACCACCAAAATCTATGACCACATCTATGACCGCAGGACCAAAAAGCTCCACACCCCCCTATATAGATCTGGTATACGGCTCAGCTTCATCTACCTGATGATTCTCTGGGACATTGTGATTTTCCTCTGGACAGTCCTGGGAATACAGAGGACTGGGACATCTCTCTGGTGGATTTCTCCTACTGGATCCATCTGTAGGAAACACACAGTGACTGAATACATGACTACTGTATATCTGTCTATATATCAGACACTTCTCTCTACACTTCTATGTGTACTGATCAGAGCCGGAATTACAATGTTGAGGTCCTCACTACCTGTGTCGATGTTCCTGCACCTTGTAAGCCACAGGCCTAAAGGAGACTGTGGCCTACCAGAGTGAATGGCGGGGCGTAACTGGCTCCCTGCTCCACCATAGTATTTACCTGTATCTGCCCTCTGTGGACGCGGATACACATGAAAGTGGCGGGACACAGGGGCCTCTATTTTGAGAGTGCCCTGCAACCCAAAAAAATGTGTCAAATGCTTATTAGCTGTGTACACCTTTATAGACAATATTTTCTATACGCTTTTATTAACCCCTTCACAACGGCCATACGGCAATATTCTTTCAAACCGCTGATGCCCCGGGCAGTTGTCATATAAATAAACATTGGCAGAATGGAAAGGGGTTTAATGTGTGCAGCGCTGCACTTTCCTGTCCGCCGGCTCTCTCCACAAGTGCCGGCACATCTCCCCCTTAGTTTAATCAAACTTATATGCCAAACCCCTGCAGATAGCACCCCAGCACCTGTAGATAGCGCCACTGAAGCTCCCACTAGGAGCAGAATGCTTTGCCAGAGCGTTGCCGTCAACTTGGCTGGGAATTGTGATCCTAGAGGGAGCCCCTGATGTCTCTGTCCATATATGGACAGTCACGACAGGGACTCCTCTGTGAGTGGAATGCACAGCCTATTTTTGACCTGTTTAAGACAGAACCATTTCTCAAATCTGACGTGTCACTTTAAAGAGGCTCTGTCACCAGATTCTGAAACCCCTATCTCCTATTGCAGCAGATCGGCGCTGCAATGTAGATTACAGTAACGTTTTTTTTTTTCAAAAACGAGCAATTTTGGCCAAGTTATGACCATTTTTATATTTATGCAAATGAGCATTTCTTAAGTACAACTGGGCGTGTTTAAAGTGAAGTCCAAGTGGGCGTGTATTATGTGCGTACATCTGGGTGTGTTTACTTGTTTTAATAGCTGGGCGTTGTGAATGGAAGTGTATGATGCTGACGAATCAGCATCATCCACTTCTCTTCGTTAACACCCAGCTTCTGGCAGTTCACAGACACACAGCGTGTCCTCGCTCATCCAACGCGATGAAGTTCCTGTGGGAGGAAGTGAGTGACGTCGCAGCGTGATCTCGCGAGATCACGCTGTGTGTCTGTGCACTGCCAGAAGCTGGGTGGTAACGAAGAGAAGTGGATGATGCTGATTCGTCAGCATCATACACTTCCATTCACAACGCCCAGCTCGTAAAAGAAGTAAACACACCCAGATGTACACACACAATACACGCCCACTTAGACTTAACTTTAAACACGCCCAGTTGTAATTAAGAAAGGCTCATTTGCATAAATATAAAAATGGTCATAACTTGGCCAAAAATGCTTGTCTTTGAAAAAAAAACAACTTTACTGTTATCTACATTGCAGCGCCGATCTGCTGTAATAGGAGATAGGGGTTTGAAAATCTGGTGACAGAGCCTCTTTAAGGGTATGTGCACATGGGGCGGATAAGATGTAGATTTTCTGTTCTCCACATAGATGTGGGACCCCCATATATCAGACATTTATAGCATATCTCTCAGATGAGAAGAGTAAAATGAAGACATTCCCCCCCCCCAGACAATGAAGACCTGACTCCTGACAACCTGACACATGGCGGATACTGGGGAGACACTGCTGACATCGCACAAGACGTGGTGCACACTATGCAGTCAGTGTTTTGATATGAACTGTGAGGTTCTGCAGCAGCTGAGGTGACATTATATATAAAGGGCACATGCAGTGTGATCTCTTATCATCATGTTATAGCGCAGGTAGAGCAGAGCAGAGTGATACATTGTTTTGTGGAATAAGATTCAGTATAAACTTGTATTTTACTCATTTAACCCCTTCCTGAACAGGACATTTACCGACATAGGGAACACCTGACACTCTGGGCTGGAAACCTGCAAAGGCTGGAAACCTGAGAGAACTGTGATTAAGGCCATTTATATACTTAGATTCTGTGGTCAACAGCGACTGCAGAAACTAAGCTGTAAGAAAGACGGGGGTCCTCCCTGACAGCTCATCGTCCCCACGCGACACCATGGATGGTTGTCATGGCAGCATGGGGGGCAATGAAGGTCCGCCATCTTTCTGCTCCTATAAACCCCTTAATATTAATCACGATATATTGCGATACATTAGTATTACAGTGATTTGTACCGGAGATCTAATCATCACTAGTTCAAGTCCCCCAGAACAGGAATACATTTTTTTAGAAAAAACAGTAAAATAAAGTTTTCATTTATGAATAAAAATAATTTAAAATGTAAAAAAACCCTCCACAAAACCTTTTCCCATTTTTTCTCTAAAGTAACGTAAAAAACATAAACATAACTGGTATCACCGCATCCGTAAGAGTCAGACCGATTACAATATAATGTTATTTACCCGCACGGTGAACACCGTAAAAAACATAAACATAACTGGTATCACCGCATCCGTAAGAGTCAGAACGATTACAATATAATGTTATTTACCCGCACGGTGAACACCGTAAAAACATAAACATAACTGGTATCACCGCATCCGTAAGAGTCAGAACGATTACAATATAATGTTATTTACCCGCACGGTGAACACCGTAAAAACATAAACATAACTGGTATCACCGCATCCGTAAGAGTCAGAACGATTACAATATAATGTTATTTACCCGCACGGTGAACACCGTAAAAACATAAACATAACTGGTATCACCGCATCCGTAAGAGTCAGAACGATTACAATATAATGTTATTTACCCGCACGGTGAACACCGTAAAAAACATAAACATAACTGGTATCACCGCATCCGTAAGAGTCAGAACGATTACAATATAATGTTATTTACCCGCACGGTGAACACCGTAAAAAACATTTTTAAAAAATAAAAAAAGACTAGCAGCTCTAAAAATATAAATACAAAATATTATAAAATGATCAAAAACTGCAGCTCGTCCCACAAAAAATAAGCCCTCACTCCGCTACATCCACGGAAAAATAAAAAAAGTTCTGCTTCTGATGATACATAGTTGCGAACTTTTTAAAAAAAATTCCAAGGACAATTAGCGTGTGTTCTTTGGTGGGTGTCTTATGGGGCGTGGTTTATCTCATGGGTCTGGCTAATGGGGCATGGTTTTCTTCCCAGAATTTCTGCATCCAAATAAGCAAACAAAACCGTCTGCACTAGTTTGGCTGACAACCACTATGGTGGCCGGTATCTCTCTGGTTATCTGGTTTTTACAGGCAGGTGATGTCTCACTTTATCACTAGGGCGAGGTGATATGTGCTGACCACTACTGGCAGCGTAAATACCAGCGCAGATAGTGTCACACTGTAGATGGTGTGCTCCTTGTAGATGGTGCTCCACACTGCCCCCTGTAGATAATGCCACACAAAGCCCCCTGTAGATATCACAACACACAGCCCACTATAGATAGGGCCACACACAGCCCCCTGTAGATAATGCCACACAAAGCCCCCTGTAGATATCACCACACACAGCCCACTATAGATAGGGCCACACATAGCCCACCTGTACATAGCACCACACACAGCCCCCCTTTAGATAGTGCCACACACAGCCCCCTGTAGATAGCGCCACACTCAGTGCCACTAGTAGATGGCGCTCAACACTGCCCCTGTAGATAGCTCCACACACAGCCCCCTGTAGATATCGCCACACACAGCCCCCTGTAGATAGCGCCACACACAGCCCCCCTGTAGATAGCGCCACACACAGCCCCCCTGTAGATAGCGCAACACACAGCCCCCCTGTACATAGGGCCACACAGCCCCCCTGTACATAGCGCCACACACAGCTCCCTGTACATAGCTCCAGACACAGCCCCCTGTAGATGGCGCCACACACAGCCCCCCTGTAGATAGCGCCACACACAGCCCCCCTGTACATAGGGCAACACACAGCCCCCCTGTACATAGGGCCACACACAGCCCCCCTGTAGATAGCGCCACACTCAGTGCCCCTTGTAGATGGCGCTCCACACTGCCCCCTGCAGATAGCACCACAAACAGCCCCCTGTAGATCGCGCCACAAACAGCCCTACTGTGGATAACGCCACACACAGCCCCCCTGTAGATAGCACCACACCCCCCCTTGTAGAAAGCACCATACCCCCTTGTAGATTGCGCCACATACAGCCCTCCAGTAGATTGCGCCACACACAGCCCCCTGTAGATAGCGCCACACACAGCCCCCTTGTAGAGAGAGCCACACACATCACCTTGTGGATAATGCCACACACATCCCCTTGTAGAGAACGCCACAAACCCCCCTTGTAGAGAACGCCACAAACCCCCCTTGTAGATAGTGCCACAAACATCCCCTTGTAATTGCGCCACACCCCCGTTGTACATAGTGCCACAAAGGGACGGCCAGGACGGTGTGCCATTGCACTGGGTGCATCACTCCAGCAGGTGGAAGGGGGCGCTGCGCTGGCTACCTTTCCCCTGCTTGTTTCAGAAGCGCCCGGGCCCGGCGACTCAGCATCCGCCTTTCCGCCCGTAGCAGCCATAGCGGCTACTAGCGGCGACATCGTGCATGAGGACGCCCATGCTGCCAGTTGGGATGGGCCCCCCATGGCCGGCGGCACTGCTAGCAGCTGCTACAGCTGTAGCAAAGCCACATTCAATAGTGTCTGCGTCATTAGTACACAGGTACTATTGCATACTATAGCAAAGCAGGAAGGTATCTCCCAGCTCTGCTATCTGCTAGCACCACTGTGTGGCTGGGGATTCCGCTCCTGGATTGAGCGCTTGATGTCTCTGTCCATATATGGACAGTGACAACTACTGAAGCGGAATCCCCGTCCACAGCGTTGCCGATGCGGTGACCGGGGATTCCACTTCAGTAGAGGCCCTTGACGTCACGGTCCATAAATAGACAGTCATCAAGCGCTCCGTCCAGGAGCGGAATCTTCGGCCACAGGGGGTTTCCGCTCTTTCAGGGAGCTACAGTAGCGCTATGTACAGGAAGGGGGGGGGGGTTTCTATCATCTACAAGGGGGCTCTGTGGCACTATCTAAAATGGGGCTGTGTGGAACTATCTACAGGGGAATCTGTGAGTGGTGGGCTGATGGTCATTTAAGTGAGAGTGGCGGGCTGATGGTAATTTTACTGTGAGTGGGGGGCTGATGGTCTTCAAGTGGTTTTCACCTCTGACCTCCAATTAAAGTTAATAGGAGGCAGAAAATACCTGTGGCGTTCGTTTGGAGCTTTTTTTGCCTACGTCTTTTCCGTTAGCTTCAACGGATTAAAGAATCACGCAAAAAAAACAAAAAACCCTCAAACAATGCTGTCAATTTAAAATCTGCCTTAAAATTCCTGAAGGAATTTTGAGGAATATATTTTCTGCCTTACAAAAAACGCTGTGTGAACATATTCTAAGTGGAGTGCTTGTTTTTAGCTGTTTTCTGTCTTTCTCGAAACAATTTTTGGTAGGGGTGCCCTGAGGAAATTTTATTTTTCCAGTGGTGCCTCGAGTCCGAAAAGGTTGGGAAACTCTGCACTAGGCTACAGGATCACGCCGGCCTACGCAAGGATCCCGTCGCGGAGCAGCTCAGTTTGTCTTGGGAACGGGGCCTAGAGGATTACAATTTTTTTGTGTTTGGGGCACTGTCTACAAGGAGCAGGTGGGGGGCTGTATGGCACTGTCTACAAGGGGGAGGTGAGGGGCTGTATGGCACTGTCTACATGGGGGAGGTGGGGGGCTACATGGAATGATCTACAAGGGGGAGTTGCGGCTCTGTATGGCGATGTCTACATGGGGGAGGTGGGGGGGTTGTATGCCACGATCTACAAGGGGGAGGTGGGGGAATGAACACCACTGTCTACAAGGGGGAGGTGGTGGGCTGTATGACACTGTCTACAAGGAGGGGTGGGGGATTATGGCACAGTCTACAGGGAGGCTGTATGGCACAGTCTACAGGGGGCACTATCTACAAGGGGGGCTGTGTGTGTGCCAGCCAGGGGAGGGGGGCATTATACTGTGTGGAGGCCACTAAGCGGACATTATTCTGTGTAAGGGCACTACAGGGGGAAATCTACTGTGTATGGCACTTAGGGGGCAAAACACTGTGTGGGCAGAATTAGAGGACAAAATACTGTGTCCTTAAAGGGGTAATAATATATTATTAAATATTATTATTATTTTTGGGGCGTGGCCAGCAAGCAGCATGGATAGTCGTATCTGAGCTGAGCTCCCGGGGACCGTAACTTCTCCTGCTAATTATCCTGGCTGGTAAATCTTTTTACTGGGACCAGACAAACTCTGGGCATACCTCTCCCCCTCGCAGGCTACCCGGGGACATTCTTCGGTGACTTCGTCGGCCCTGCGGACGGAAACAGTGCACGACGGCCTGGTGTTCTGCTGCAGCCTGCACTCGACGCACTTCCACTTGATATTAACCCAGCCCAGGAGACAACGAAGGACTTGCATCCACTTGCATCGGAGGTACACTGTTTATGCCCGACATCTCTTGCTTCTCCCAGGTGTCTTTTGGTCCTCTCTGTCAGACTCCGTGGTCCTGGTTGCATGGGCTTCTGTTCCTCGTGACGGCTGGTGGTTAATGGCGGCCTGTCTGTGTCTGCAAGGCATGCATGATGAAACATTCTTTCTCTGTCTCCCCTGACAGCCGGTGAAGGTACAGACCTCAGGCTCAGTTGGGGACGACAGTTTTGATTTCTCTCAAGGGAGACCCTGAGATTCCATTGTTACCAGTATCTGGGTGGTGAGTTGCGGCCTAACGGAGCCATTTTCCATATATGCCTGTTATACATCTATGTCACTGATTTGGCTCACCTGCTCACTATACTTTCTGGGACTGCCTGCCTACCCGGTTCTTTGTCTATAGAGCTTACTTACCATATATAACTTCCTACCAGTGTGCCATACTCTGTTAAAAGGAGACTGTATCTGCTGCCTTACTTTTCCTGCTACTATATTGGTGGGGTGAGACCTACCTATTTCAGCTATACTGTGCACCATGCGTAAATCTAAATCTCAGTCTGCAGTGGATAAGCTAAAAGATTTTGCTCGTACTGATCAGGACGAAGATAATTCCTCTCCATGTAAAACGAGATCTACTCACCTCAAAAATAAAGACGACGATGCCCGACCGAGTGGCGGCATGGATTCCGACACGGAGACTAAACCTACGTTACGTCAGGTTTCATTGCAACTTCTATCGGCCATTGATGCTTGCAAAACTTCTTTAAACAGGCCAGATTGATGAGATAAACCTTGATGTCAGTTTGCTCCGTCACAACATGCAGAACCTGAGAGGCTGTATGGGAGAGATGGAGGGGCGACTTTCTCAAGTAGAGGACAGGATTGGTTCTCTTGCTACTACCCTGGCTGCTACTACACGGAAGGCGGATGCTTGTCAATCCAAAACTGATGACCTTGAAAATAGACTGCGTCGTAATAATTTACGTATAATTGGCTTACCGGAAAAATCTGAGGGCAAAACTCCTGAACCGTTTATTGAACAATGGCTCAAGACTAACTTAGAGGCGTCAGCCTTTTCCACTTGCTTTGTGGTTGAGAGGGCACATCGTGTTCCGGCTAAGCCGCCGCCTCAAGGTGCAGCCCCTCGGCAATTCCTGGTTGGGATTCTAAATTACAGAGATCGAGACACGTCTTTGCGTCAGTCCAGGTTGAAAGCTCCATTCAAATTCAACAATTCCACTATTTCCATATTTCCTGACTTTTCTGCAGACCTCCAGAAGCAGCGTGCCATCTTTATGTGGCTCAAAAGAAAGTTTAAGGAGTGAAACATTCCATACTCAATGGCATACCCTGCTCGTCTCCGAATTGCCTATGATGACAAAGTGGTCTTCTTGCATAGCCCGGCGAGAGAGTGGCTCCAGATGCATCCTCCGGTGGCTTGACTGACTCTTCAGCATTCACCTGTGGGCCCTTCGAGAATGCTCCGTTGATCAGCCTGACATTCTTCACATGATGAACGTTACTGGGTGATATGTTGTATATTTTATGATGTTATACCGTACCTTATGTAGCTATATCTACCATTGGCTATTCAGGTCAGTTGATCCAGAGGGGGATCTCTCTCCTTTCTATATATTGTTCTCATCTGATTCACTGGTAAAAAAAAAAAAAAAAAAAGACCCAGAACATTTTTCTTATATGTTTACTGATGCCAGGATGGATGCCTGACCAAGACGTAGTCGAGTATTCTCCATTCTAATTTTTCTACCCAAAATGTCTGCCCTACCTATGGTTCTTGGTGGGGACATTTCTGGGTTATTTTCCTCGGTTACTTTGTTATGTTTGATTGTTGTTCATGTGTATGTCTATGCCACTGACTCTGATAACTCTGTCCATACCTTTTTCTGCTCATCCATTGTATGCTGCTGTACTGCCCAGGACTGGCAATTGTTCCTTGATGACGGGCCTCGGTGTTCCCTCATATTAGGCGATCCTGTCCCCACCTAATCTGTTTACAGGAGACTCACCTCGTTAGTGAAAGATCTAGTTACCTTAAGAAACCTTGGATACAATGGGCGTGCCACTCCTTTCACACTTTTTATTCTAGAGGGGTTTCCCTGTTGATACATCGCACTGTACGATGGAATCCAATACAGACGCGCAGAGACCGAGCCGGACGTTTAGTTTTTGTTTATGCTGAAATAGACACGAAGCCATATGTTATTCTGTGTATATATAATCCACCACAGGCTAACACCTCCGTCCTTCAGGCAGCTATTGCTATTGCACATCAAATTAGGTAATGTCTCCGGCTATAGACCGTTTCTCACAAGATCCCGCCCATAATTTAACACCCACTACTCCTTTGTGTCAGCTGATAGAAGGTTTGGGCTGGATTGATCTATGAAGACATTGTCACCCACAGGTTTTGGAATACACTTGTCATTCTCCTGGGAGACAGGCTCTCTCCAGGATTGATCTATGAAGACATTGTCACCCACAGGTTCTGGAATACACTTGTCATTCTCCTGGGAGACAGGCTCTCTCCAGGATTGATCTATGAAGACATTGTCACCCACAGGTTCTGGAATACACTTGTCATTCTCCTGGGAGACAGGCTCTCTCCAGGATTGATCTATGAAGACATTGTCACCCACAGGTTCTGGAATACACTTGTCATTCTCCTGGGAGACAGGCTCTCTCCAGGATTGATCTATGAAGACATTGTCACCCACAGGTTCTGGAATACACTTGTCATTCTCCTGGGAGACAGGCTCTCTCCAGGATTGATCTATGAAGACATTGTCACCCACAGGTTCTGGAATACACTTGTCATTCTCCTGGGAGACAGGCTCTCTCCAGGATTGATCTATGAAGACATTGTCACCCACAGGTTCTGGAATACACTTGTCATTCTCCTGGGAGACAGGCTCTCTCCAGGATTGATCTATGAAGACATTGTCACCCACAGGTTCTGGAATACACTTGTCATTCTCCCGGGAGACAGGCTCTCTCCAGGATTGATCTATGAAGACATTGTCACCCACAGGTTCTGGAATACACTTGTCATTCTCCTGGGAGACAGGCTCTCTCCAGGATTGATTATGTTTTTGGTTCTCCTGCTTTATGTGTCCTCCATATCACTCTCTCCCAGGGGGATTTCGGACCACAGTGCGATACTGGTCAGGTTGGTTACATTTCACTCGTTTATATAAACATGTGCTTCACCTTAAGACTAAGCGCAAATTGTTTTATTACACGTCAATATTATTTTGAGATGGAGAATCAATCCAGTCAGTTATTGGCCCACTTAAAGGGAATGTGTTGCCAGAAAAACATGTTTTTTTTTTAAAAAATTAAACATTTAGTGTGTGGGTGATTAAACATTGTTCAAATTTTTTTTATTTTTTTGCACGAATCCATGTAATATTATAAATTATTTCTAATTTATAATACTACCCATTTTTGGTCACCAGATGGAGCTGTTCCCAAAATTGCAGCATTGCAACATTGGGTTAAAAGCCCTCGCTCTAGTGAGCTCTCAGCATCCCCCCCTCCTTTATCCTGGCTAGTGCCGGGATAAACGAGGGGTTTGAACGATGTAACCTCCTACACTGTGTGTCGCCATTTTTTGAGCTAACACACAGCGTAGTAGGTTTACATACAGTAGTAAACACACACAAACACGAACATACATTGAAATCTCTTACCTGCTCCTGCCGCCGCGGCTCCCTCTGGCCCGTCCGCTCCGTTTGCTGCCGCTGGTGCAAGTGCACAAATCCGGAAGCCGCGACCGGAAGTAGTAATATTACTGTCCGGCCGCGACTTCCGGTCCACAGGAAAATGGCGCAGGACGGCGACAATTTCGAATAGGACTGTGTGGGAGCGGCGCATGCGCAGTTCCCACACAGACGCCGTACACTGCAGTCAATGGGACAGGAGCCGTTCGCAGTCCCTATGGGACTGTGGCTGCCGTATTCCATGTCTGTATGTGTCGTTAATCGACACACACAGAAATGGAACAAAAAATGGCAGCCCCCATAGGGAAGAAAAAGTGTAAAAATAAGAAAAAGTAAAACACAAACACACAAATGAATATAAACGTTTTTAATAAAGCACTAACATCTTTAACATATAAAAAAATAATTTCTGATGACACTGTTCCTTTAATTAGACACAATAACACCTCCAATTCAAGATAATGAGGGTGGTCTATTAACAGAGGGGGATGCCATTGCTACCAGATTTAGAAAGGACTATACCATTTTATATAGTTCCACCTCTAATCATACCATCGCAGACGTTGTAGTTTATCTGAGTGATCTGACTTTTCCTACTCTCTCTTCATCGCAGGTTACATTGCTTGACTCCCCTATGATGATGGCGGAACTTCAAGAGGCTATTCGGGAAATGTCTCTCCATAAATCCCCAGGTCCTGATGGGCTCCCTATTGAAGGTTATAGGAGGTATCGGGAACATATGGGCCCCATGTTGTTAGATACTCTTAACCAGGCTTTACTCAGCCACTCACTTCCCTCTACATTTGATGATGCTTCTATTATTGTGCTACTGAAGCCGGATAAAGACCCTGTTGATTGAGGTTCTTATAGACCAATTTCCCTAGTTAACGTGGACTATAAAATCCTACCTAAGATCCTGGCAAAGCGACTGAATCAAGTTGTTCTAACAATTATTCACCCTGACCAAACTGAATTCATGCGCGGTAAATCTACATCTATAAACATTACACGTGTACAGACACTTATGCAGATGGGTAGAATGCGTCATTTGCCTTGGGCTGTCGCTTCATTAGATACTATGAAGGCGTTCGACTCTGTTGAGTGCTCCTTCCTTCTGGCCGGCCTTCACAGCTTTGCTCCTACATTTATCTCATGGATCCAACTTCTCTATAAATCCCTTATGGCTATTGTGGTGGTCAATGGCATCCCCTCTGATTCTTCTCCTCTGGCACGGGGTACGCGGCAGGGATGTCCCCTCTCACCGGTTTTATTTGCTATTGCCATTGAAGCTATAGCTATTAGATTGAGATCCACCCCTATGGTAACTGGTGTGCAGTGGGAGGGAGGGTCTGCTGTGGTGGGCCTGTACGCTGACGAGAAGGTCCTTTTCCTGCGCAGCCCTCATGAGTCTTTTGGTCACGCTGTCCGCTTGTTAGATGCCTTTTTGCCATTTTCTGGGCTTAGGGTTAATTGCCAGAAGTGCCCCATTTCCTACATAAGGGGATCGGCGCTGTAATGTCGGTGACAGTAATGCTTTATATTTAGAAAAACTATCTATATTTACCACGTTAGGAGCGATTTTACATTTATGCTAATGAGTTTCTTAATGCCCAAGTGGGCGTGTTTTTACTTTATAACAAGTGGGCGTTGTACAGAGGAGTGTATCACGCTGACCAATCACTGACCAATCAGCGTCATGCACTTCTCCCCATTCATTTAGTCAGTGCATAGTGACACTGCGTTGTTCACGATCTGCTGTCTTATACTGACACATTAACGTTACTGAAGTGTTTAGACAGTGAATAGACATTCCTTCCAGCCAGGACGCGATGTCTATTCACAATCCCGACACTTCGGTAACGTTTACAGCAGAGCAAAGCGTAATCTCCCTGTAACCGGTCATTTACAGCGAGATCTCGCGAGATTACACTTTGCTCTGCTGTAAGTACCACAGAAACGTTACCGAAGTGTCGGGATTGTGAATAGACATGGCGTCCTGGCTGGAAGGAATGTCTATTCACTGTCTAAACACTTCAGTAACGTTAATGTGTAAGTGACTGAGCCCAGGCTAAGTGTAGAATCCCCAGTCAGAGGGTTGCCGACGCTCTGGCCGGGTATTCCGCTCCCGGAGGAGTGAATGGCAGAGCAGGGAGCGGAGAGTTTCCTGCTCCGCCACAGTATTCAGTAGTACCTGCGTCCTGAGGATGCAAATACAATTGAAAATGGCCGGGACAGTTATTTGCCGGGACTGTCTCTGTAAATTTGGGACAGTCCCGGCAAACTCAGGACTGTTGGCAACTATGAGAATATGGCGACACTAAATAACATTGTTTTCTAACAAAAAGTTATTTCTATGTAAATATCGCACATCATGAAAAAAACCATAGAAATTTGGTATCGTCCGGCAGAATCTAATCCTCGCACCACGGGACCGGCAGAAAAATAACCAAGAAATAGATCTGAGGGAACAACTAAACCCGTCCTGGTGATGAAGGGGTTAACCTGCGGGGCGGATTATAGACACGCAGGATATCGCATTTATACCGCGGATTCGCTGCGCATTTGTTGCAGAATTTCTCTATTAATTTCAATGGGAAGTCAAGTTCTGCAACAACCGCCATTGTTCCCAGAATCCTCTGCGGCTCCGCCGCGTGTTCACAGCAACGCTGCAGGTTACACATATATAAAAAAGAAGGCGTCATGTGACCCCTGCAGCCAATCACAGGCCGGAGAGGTCACATGTCATTATAGGGGTCACCTGGACACAGCCGGAAGAGCAGGGACGTGTTGCTATGGTAACGCTGGCAGAGGTGAGGATCGGCCTTGTTGTATTTCTGGAGTAGATATTCGGGGGGATTATACGTCCACCATTTGGGGTGAATATTCGGGGTGATTTCCTTGAGTGTTGTGGGTCGTATTCGCTACGTGTGAACATTCCCTTAAAGAGGCTCTGTCACCAGATTTTGCAACTCCCTATCTGCTATTGCATGTGATAGGCGCTGCAATGTAGATAAGAGTAACTTTTTATTTTTAAAAAACGAGCATTTTTGGCCAAGTTATGACCATTTTTGTATTTATGCAAATGAGGCTTGCAAAAGTCCAAGTGGGTGTGTTGAAAAGTAAAAGTACAACTGGGCGTGTATTATGTGCGTACATCGGGGCGCGTTTACTACTTTTACTAGCTGGGCGTTCTGATGAGAAGTAACATCCACTTCTCTTCAGAACGCCCAGCTTCTGGCAGTGCAGACACAGCCGTGTTCTCCAGAGATCACGCTGTGACGTCACTCACAGGTCCTGCATCGTGTCAGACGAGCGAGGACACATCGACACCAGAGGCTACAGATGATTCTGCAGCAGCATCGGCGTTTGCAGGTAAGTCGATGTAGCTACTTACCTGCAAATGCTGATGCTGCTGCAGAATCAACTGTAGCCTCTGGTGCCGACACGATGCAGGACCTGTGAGTGACGTCACAGATCTGCACTGCCAGAAGCTGGGCGTTCTGAAGAGAAGTGGATGATACTTATCAGAACGCCCAGCTAGTAAAAGAAGTAAACACACCCAGATGTACGAACACAATACACGCCCACTTGGACTTAACTTTAAACACGCCCAGTTGTACTTAAGAAAGGCTCATTTGCATAAATATAAAAATGGTCATAACTTGGCCAAAAATGCTCGTTTTTGAAAAAAAAAAAACTTTACTGTTATCTACATTGCAGCGCCGATCTGCTGCAATAACAGATAGGGGCTGCAAAATCTGGTGACAGAGCCTCTTTAAACCGCACGGTGAACGACATTAACAAGAAATGTATAAAAGTCAGTGAATAAGTTGTATGTCCCGAATATTATGTCATTACAAAACACGACTCGTCCCACAAAACATCCGACCACTACAAAGACCAGAAATAACCACTTACCCCAAAGAGGCCGGGTTAAATCCGGGCTAGGAGTCCAGTGGGCGGAGTCACTCAATGGTTGATAACAGAGAGAACACCCGACCAGCGCTGCTCTTTACCTCATCACGTAACAGCTGAAGGACCTGTGATGACGTCACCACCAAGTGACAGGAAAAGGCGGAGCTTATTAGTGGAGAGAGGCGGAAGTGGAAGGACCTGTGATATCAAGGTCACGTGACCGTGGAATCAGGGGCGGGGGTTTTAGAAGTGTGAGCGATGTATGAAGGACATGTGTGATGATCAAGTGACATGAGGGGTCCTGAGCATCATATGAGCGATGAAGGAGTGATCGGTGCTAAACAGTGCAAAATATAATTTGTTGTGGTAAAAGGACCTGTGATGACATCACCACCACGTGACTGGGACGGGAGGGGTGGAGCTTATCATTTGAGAAAAGTGGTGGAGGAAAGACCTGTGAAGCTGATCACGTGACATGTGGGGCGGAGTTCTGTGAGTGGTCCGGTCTCCTGTGCTATGGTGAGAAGAATTCATGATTACGTCACATGAGGGGTGGGGCTATGCCTCCTCTCCAGTTATAGACTCCGCCTCTCTTGTTGTCCCGTTCACATGGTGGTGACGTCATCAGAGGTCCTTTCCATGTATGAGGTAGAGAGCAGCGCTGGTCGGGTGTATGTGACTTCCGGTCACCGCTGTTGTTTAGTGTTCTCTCTGTTATCAGTCAGGAGGTTTCCCATGATGCAGTAGTAAGGTTACATGAGGTCATTTCTGTCCGGTTTTGGTGCGTTTTTGTCCGGCACAGTGTAGGTAATTATTATTATTTATTATTAGCGCTGTAAATATGAAATACAGGAGGGTTTAACCCCTTGGTGAAATCAGATCTATAGTATTATGCTGTACGTGCGCCGTCACACTAGAAGGAGCGCAGCCTGCACCGTACACGTCTACTGACAGCCGCCGGCAACCGCCAAGATCAGAGACAGCGCAATCCCGGCCCCTTAACCCCTCGTGATTAATAGCGACCGCGGCATCTGATCAGTTATAGATCGCGGCTTCCTCTGTCCTCCGAAGAAACTGCGCGATGCCGACCGGTTATATAAACCCTCCCCACACCGCGCAATCACCGGAAATATAAACCCCCCCCCCACACCGCGCAATCACCGGAAATATAAAACCCCCCACACCGCGCAATCACCGGAAATATAAACCCCTCACACCGCGCAATCACCGGAAAAATAAAACACCTCACACCGCGCAATCACCGGAAATATAAACCCCCCACACCGTGCAATCACCGGAAATATAAACCCCTCACACCGCGCAATCACCAGAAATATAAAACCCCTCACACCGCGCAATCACCGGAAATATAAACCCCTCACACCGCGCAATCACCGGAAATATAAACCCCTTACACCGCGCAATCACCGGAAATATAAACCCCTCACACCGCGCAATCACCGGAAATATAAACCCCCCACACCGCGCAATCACCGGAAATATAAACCCCTCACACCGCGCAATCACCGGAAATATAAAACCCCTCACACCGTGCAATCACCGGAAATATAAACCCCTCACACCGCGCAATCACCGGAAATATAAAACCCCTCACACCGCGCAATCACCGGAAATATAAACCCCTCACACCGCGCAATCACTGGAAATATAAACCCCCTCACACCACGCAATCACCGGAAATATAAACCCCTCACACCGCGCAATCACCGGAAATATAAACCCCTCACACCCCGCAATCACCGGAAATATAAACCCCTCACACCGCGCAATCACCGGAAATATAAACCCCCTCACACCACGCAATCACAGGAAATATAAACCCCTCACACCGCGCAATCACCGGAAATATAAACCCCCCACACCGCGCAATCACTGGAAATATAAAACCCCTTACACAGCGCAATCACCGGAAATATAAACCCCCTCACACCGCGCAATCACTGGAAATATAAACCCCCTCACACCGCGCAATCACCGGAAATATAAAACCCCTCACACCGCGCAATCACCGGAAATATAAACCCCTCACACCGCGCAATCACCGGAAATATTACCCCTCACACCGCGCAATCACCGGAAATATAAACCCCCTCACACCGCGCAATCACTGGAAATATAAACCCCCTCACACCGCGCAATCACTGGAAATATAAACCCCCTCACACCGCGCAATCACCGGAAATATAAACCCCTCACACCGCGCAATCACCGGAAATATAAACCCCCTCACACCGCGCAATCACTGGAAATATAAACCCCCTCACACCGCGCAATCACCGGAAATATAAAACACCCCACACCGCGCAATCACCGGAAATATAAACCCCCTCACACCGCGCAATCACCCGAAATATAAACCCCTCACACCGCGCAATCACCGGAAATATAAACCCCTCACACCGCACAATCACCGGAAATATAAACCTCCCCCCACACCGCGCAATCACCGGAAATATAAACCCCTCACACCGCGCAATCACCGGAAATATAAACCCCCACACCGCGCAATCACCTGAAATATAAAACCCCTCACACCGCGCAATCACCGGAAATATAAAACCCCCACACCGCGCAATCACCGGAAATATAAACCCCTCACACCGCGCAATCACCGGAAATATAAAAGCCCCCACACCACGCAATCACCGGAAATATAAACCACTCACACCGCGCAATCACCGGAAATATAAACCCCCTCACACCGCGCAATCACCGGAAATATAAACCCCCTCACACCGCGCAATCACCGGAAATATAAACCCCCCCCCCACAGCGCGCAATCACCGGAAATATAAACCCCCTCACACCGCGCAATCACAGGAAATATAAAACCCCTCACACCGCGCAATCACCGGAAATATAAAACCCCCACACCGCGCAATCACCGGAAATATAAACCCCTCACACCGCGCAATCACCGGAAATATAAACCCCTCACACCGCGCAATCACCGGAAATATAAAACCCCCCCACACCGTGCAATCACCGGAAATATAAAACCCCTCACACCGCGCAATCACCGGAAATATAAACCCCTCACACTTCGCAATCACCAGAAATATAAACCCCTCACACCGCGCAATCACAGGAAATATAAACCCCTCACATCGCGCAATCACCGGAAATATAAAACCCCTCACACCGCGCAATCACCGGAAATATAAACCCCTCACACCGCGCAATCACCGGAAATATAAACCTCTCACACCGCGCAATCACCGGAAATATAAATCCCTCACACCGCGCAATCACCGGAAATATAAAACCCCCCCACACCGCGCAATCACCGGAAATATAAACCCCTCACCGCGCAATCACCGGAAATATAAAACCCCTCCCACCGCGCAATCACCGGAAATATAAAACCCCTCACACCGCGCAATCACCGGAAATATAAAACCCCTCACACCGCGCAATCACCGGAAATATAAAACCCCTCACACCGCGCAATCACCGGAAATATAAACCCCTCACACCGCGCAATCACTGGAAATATAAAACCCTTCACACCGCGCAATCATCGGAAATATAAACCCCCCAAACCACGCAATCACCGGAAATATAAAACCCCTCTCACCGCGCAATCACCGGAAATATAAAACCCCTCACACCGCGCAATCACCGGAAATATAAAACCCCTCACACCGCGCAATCACCGGAAATATAAACCCCCCGCCCCACACCGCGCAATCACCGGAAATATAAACCCCTCACACCGCGCAATCACCGGAAATATAAAACCCCCTCACACCACGCAATCACCGGAAATATAAAACCCTCACACCGCGCAATCACCGGAAATATAAACCCCTCACACCGCGCAATCACAGGAAATATAAAACCCCTCACACCGCGCAATCACCGGAAATATAAAACCCCTCGCACCGCGCAATCACCGGAAATATAACCCCCCCCACACCGCGCAATCACAGGAAATATAAAACCCCTCACACCGCGCAATCATCGGAAATATAAACCCCCCCACACCGCGCAATCACCGGAAATATAAAACCCCTCGCACCGCGCAATCACCGGAAATATAAACCCCTCACACCGCGCAATCACCGGAAATATAAACTCCTCACACCGCGCAATCACCGGAAATATAAAACCCCTCACACCGCACAATCACCGGAAATATAACCCCAGGATAGTACACAGGCATATATCTATATACTGATAGTACACAGGCATATATCTATATACTGATAGTACACAGGCATATATCTATATACTGATAGTATACAGGCATATATCTATATACTGATAGTACACAGGCATATATCTATATACTGATAGTACACAGGCATATATCTATATACTGATAGTACACAGGCATATATCTATACACTGATAGTACACAGGCATATATCTATATACTGATAGCACACAGGCATATATCTATACACTGATAGTACAGAGGCATATATCTATATACTGATAGTACACAGGCATATATCTATATACTGATAGTACACAGGCATATATCTATACACTGATAGTACACAGGCATATATCTATATACTGATAATACACAGGCATATATCTATATACTGATAGTACACAGGCATATATCTATATACTGATAGTACACAGGCATATATCTATACACTGATAGTACACAGGCATATATCTATATACTGATAGTACACAGGCATATATCTATACACTGATAGTACACAGGCATATATCTATACACTGATAGTACACAGGCATATATCTATATACTGATAGTACACAGGCATATATCTATACACTGATAGTACACAGGCATATATCTATATACTGATAGTACACAGGCATATATCTAAATACTGATAGTACACAGGCATATATCTATATACTGATAGTACACAGGCATATATCTATATACTGATAGTACACAGGCATATATCTATATACTGATAGTACACAGGCATATATCTATATACTGATAGTACACAGGCATATATCTATACACTGATAGTACACAGGCATATATCTATATACTGATAGTACACAGTCATATATCTATACACTGATAGTACACAGGCATATATCTATATACTGATAGTACACAGGCATATATCTATACACTGATAGTACACAGGCATATATCTATATACTGATAGTACACAGGCATATATCTATATACTGATAGCACACAGGCATATATCTATATACTGATAGTACACAGGCATACATCTATATACTGATAGTACACAGGCATACATCTATATACTGATAGTACACAGGCATATATCTATATACTGATAGTACACAGGCATATATCTATATACTGATAGCACACAGGCATATATCTATATACTGATAGTACGCAGGCATACATCTATATACTGATAGCACACAGGCATACATCTATATACTGATAGTACGCAGGCATATATCTATATACTGATAGTACACAGGCATATATCTATATACTGATAGTACACAGGCATATATCTATATACTGATAGTACACAGGCATATATCTATATACTGATAGTATACAGGCATATATCTATATACTGATAGTACACAGGCATATATCTATATACTGATAGTACACAGGCATATATCTATATACTGATAGTACAGAGGAATATATCTATATACTGATAGCACACAGGCATATATCTATATACTGATAGTACACAGGCATATATCTATATACTGATAGTACACAGGCATATATCTATATACTGATAGCACACAGGCATATATCTATATACTGATAGTACACAGGCATATATCTATATACTGATAGTACACAGGCATATATCTATACACTGATAGTACACAGGCATATATCTATATACTGATAGAACACAGGCATATATCTATATACTGATAGCACACAGGCATATATCTATATACTGATAGCACACAGGCATATATCTATATACTGATAGCACACAGGCATATATCTATATACTGATAGTACACAGGCATATATCTATATACTGATAGTACACAGGAATATATCTATATACTGATAGTACAGAGGCATATATCTATACACTTATAGTACACAGCCATATATCTATATACTGATAGTACACAGGCATATATCTATATACTGATAGCACACAGCCATATATCTATATACTGATAGCACACAGGCATATATCTATATACTGATAGTACACAGGCATATATCTATATACTGATAGTACACAGGCATATATCTATACACTGATAGTACACAGGCATATATCTATATACTGATAGTACACAGGCATATATCTATATACTGATAGTACACAGGCATACATCTATATACTGATAGTACAGAGGCATATATCTATACACTAATAGTACACAGCCATATATCTATATACTGATAGTACACAGGCATATATCTATATACTGATAGTACACAGGCATATATCTATACACTGATAGCACACAGGCATATATCTATATACTGATAGTACACGGGCATATATCTATATACTGATAGCACACAGGCATATATCTATATACTGATAGTACACAGGCATATATCTATATACTGATAGCACACAGGCATATATCTATATACTGATAGCACACAGGCATATATCTATATACTGATAGCACACAGGCATATATCTATATACTGATAGTACACAGGCATATATCTATATACTGATAGTACACAGGCATATATCTATACACTGATAGCACACAGGCATATATCTATATACTGATAGTACACGGGCATATATCTATATACTGATAGCACACAGGCATATATCTATATACTGATAGTACACAGGCATATATCTATATACTGATAGCACACAGGCATATATCTATATACTGATAGCACACAGGCATATATCTATATACTGATAGCACACAGGCATATATCTATATACTGATAGTACACAGGCATATATCTATATACTGATAGCACACAGGCATATATCTATATACCGATAGTACACAGCAATATATCTATATACTGATAGTACACAGGCATATATCTATATACTGATAGTACACAGGCATATATCTATATACTGATAGTACACAGGCATATATCTATATACTGATAGTACACAGCCATATATCTATACACTGATAGTACACAGCCATATATCTATATACTGATAGCACACAGGCATATATCTATATACTGATAGCACACAGGCATATATCTATATACTGATAGTACACAGGCATATATCTATATACTGATAGCACACAGGCATATATCTATATACTGATAGTACACAGGCATATATCTATATACTGATAGTACACAGGCATATATCTATATACTGATAGCACACAGGCATATATCTATATACTGATAGCACACAGGCATATATCTATATACTGATAGTACACAGGCATATATCTATACACTGATAGCACACAGGCATATATCTATATACTGATAGCACACAGGCATATATCTATATACTGATAGTACACAGGCATATATCTATATACTGATAGTACACAGGCATATATCTATATACTGATAGTACACAGGCATATATCTATATACTGATAGTACACAGGCATATATCTATATACTGATAGTACACAGGCATATATCTATATACTGATAGTACACAGGCATATATCTATATACTGATAGTACACAGGCATATATCTATATACTGATAGTACACAGGCATATATCTATATACTGATAGTACACAGGCATATATCTATATACTGATAGTACAGAGGCATATATCTATATACTGATAGTACACAGGCATATATCTATACACTGATAGTACACAGGCATATATCTATATACTGATAGCACACAGGCATATATCTATATACTGATAGCACACAGGCATATATCCATATACTGATAGTACACAGGCATAGATCTATATACTGATAGCACACAGGCATATATCTATATACTGATAGTACACAGGCATATATCTATATACTGATAGTACACAGGCATATATCTATATACTGATAGCACACAGGCATATATCCATATACTGATAGTACACAGGCATATATCTATATACTGATAGTACACAGGCATATATCTATAAACTGATAGTACACAGGCATATATCTATATACTGATAGCACACAGGCATATATCTATACACTGATAGTACACAGGCATATATCTATATACTGATAGCACACAGGCATATATCTATATACTGATAGCACACAGGCATATATCTATATACTGATAGTACACAGGCATATATCTATATACTGATAGCACACAGGCATATATCTATATACTGATAGTACACAGGCATATATCTATATACTGATAGTACACAGCAATATATCTATATACTGATAGTACACAGGCATATATCTATATACTGATAGCACACAGGCATATATCTATATACTGATAGCACACAGGCATATATCTATATACTGATAGTACACAGGCATATATCTATATACTGATAGTACACAGGCATATATCTATATACTGATAGTACACAGGCATATATCTATATACTGATAGTACACAGGCATATATCTATATACTGATAGTACACAGGCATATATCTATATACTGATAGTACACAGGCATATATCTATATACTGATAGTACAGAGGCATATATCTATATACTGATAGTACACAGGCATATATCTATACACTGATAGTACACAGGCATATATCTATATACTGATAGCACACAGGCATATATCTATATACTGATAGCACACAGGCATATATCCATATACTGATAGTACACAGGCATAGATCTATATACTGATAGCACACAGGCATATATCTATATACTGATAGTACACAGGCATATATCTATATACTGATAGTACACAGGCATATATCTATATACTGATAGCACACAGGCATATATCCATATACTGATAGTACACAGGCATATATCTATACACTGATAGTACACAGGCATATATCTATACACTGATAGTACACAGGCATATATCTATATACTGATAGTACACAGGCATAGATCTATATACTGATAGTACACAGGCATATATCTATATACTGATAGCTCACAGGCATATATCTATATACTGATAGTACACAGGCATATATCTATATACTGATAGTACACAGGCATATATCTATACACTGATACTACACAGGCATATATCTATATACTGATAGTACACAGGCATATATCTATATACTGATAGTACACAGGCATATATCTATACACTGATAGTACACAGGCATATATCTATACACTGATAGTACACAGGCATATATCTATATACAGATAGCACACAGCCATATATCTATATACTGATAGCACACAGGCATATATCTATATACTGATAGTACACAGGCATATATCTATATACTGATAGCACACGGGCATATATATATATATACTGATAGTACACGGGCATATATCTATATACTGATAGTACACAGGCATATATCTATATACTGATAGTACACAGGCATATATCTATATACTGATAGTACACAGCCATATATCTATATACAGATAGTACACAGGAATATATCTATATACTGATAGTACACAGGCATATATCTATATACTGATAGTACACAGGCATATATCTATATACTGATATTACACAGCCATATATCTATATACTGATAGTACACAGGCATATATCTATATACTGATATTACACAGCCATATATCTATATACAGATAGTACACAGGAATATATCTATATACTGATAGTACACAGGCATATATCTATACACTGATAGTACACAGGCATATATCTATATTCTGATAGTACACAGGCATATTTCTATATACTGATAGTACACAGGCATATATCTATATACTGATAGTACACAGGCATATATCTATATACTGATAGTACACAGGCATATATCTATACACTGATAGTACACAGGCATATATCTATACACTGATAGTACACAGGCATATATCTATATACTGATAGTACACAGGCATATATCTATATACTGATAGTACACAGGCATATATCTACATACCAGTATATTAGCCTGTGCACTGATAGTACACTGGCATCTGTTAGGACATACCTCAATATGCCCTAACAACAGGAAATATGGTAGGACAGCCCTGGGGTCCTTCAATGGACCCTGGGCTGTCTGCCCATATATGGTATGTCCCTCTATCGCGTAACAGGGATTCCTGCGATGCGATCCAAGGGGCATCTCCCTTTCTCCTGAATGCTGCAGTCCGCTGTGATCGCAGCATTCAGGGAAATAGCGGCGGAGATGAGAGGTTTCTCTGATCTCCGCCGTTATAGAGGGGGGCTGTGGATGTGTAATACAACCATTGCCCCGCTCCTGACAATAAGTGAGAGCGCGGTCAGCATGAGGTGATGCGGCCGGCGCTGCACTATAATAAGCGGCGGTGCAGGCACTGAAGACAGAACATGGGGGTGTTTTGCAGCGCGCCCGCCATGTTCTGTCTTCAGTGCCGGCAATCATTAGTGCAGCGCTGGCCGCAACGCATCATCCTGACCCCGCGCACTCGTCATGACTCAGGAGCCGGGCAATGACTATCACACAGCCGCAGCCCCGCTCTCATACATTCATGTGTTACTATACTGAGCTGTGCGGCCGCAGAGCTAAGTATCGAAATACATGAAATAACGGTATCTAAACAGTATGGAAGTTTCGAGGCATCGTGCATCCCTAACGGTCATAGATGGGGTCATAGAGTTTGGTGGTTTCTTATGTTGATCTGTTAGATTCTTCGCACTCTCTGCTGTATTGTACTGAATTGTTACATATGTGAAATCAGGGGGAAGATGTGACTAATATTAAAACAGAGGATGAAGCAGAAGAAGAGCGGGTGAGGGGCGATCAACCGTGTAAGAGTGAAGTGGAGGAGGAAATTCCAGGAGGTGTTACCAGAGGTCAGTAATAATGAATTTAGAAAGTGAACTCCGTGGTTTATTAAGCAGGACCTGCTGTGTTTTTTGTTGTTGTTTTTTTAACCACATTCCTCCCCTTATACTTGGCGTCCTCCAGATTCCAACGCTGTCATTTTCTTTTTTGCCCCCCTCCATGTTGTTCCACTACAGCCCTTACTCCGTTTTGCACCTAACATATGCGTGTTGTAATTAAAGGTACAAAGAGGAGACACCATCTCTCCTCAGTAGGCGTTGCCTCACTTTTTGCTGTGACACTGTCCAATCAGAGCGGACCGCTTCACAGCGATGCAGAAAACCTGCTGATTTTGAGAAATTTCCTGCAGGTCTTTTGCATCGCTGTGAGGCTGTCCACTATGATTAGATAGCGTCACAGCAATGAGCGAGTCAACATCTACTGAGGAGAGAAAAGGTCTTCTCCTTTCTGTTCTCTTTAAGGTGGGGTTCCTCCTTAGTTGTACATTACAGTAACACGTCAGACACTGTATTATACATAGTGCAGCACCTGAGGGAGCTGTGACTGCACATAGAAGTTCTCTACAAGGTGTTCTCTGAATCCGGTCATGCACTAGGTTTAGCATCAGATTTTGGGGGGCAGCGGCTGCGATTAACAGCGGCACTCTAGGCCGAGATCTAGGAAAGCTCAGTTCAACCACTTACAGAGAATGTGTCATCAGAAAATGATCTATTGTTTAAATCAAGTTTTTGTTAAACATATTTTTTATGATTTTTTGGTGGTTTTTTTTAATATTATTTTTTTATGTCTTTATCTAATCTTGCAGTTTTCCCTCTGGCCAATGAGTCTCATAGTAGACTGCTCCTTACAGTTCTCAGCAGTCATCTCATTATCATCACAGGCAGGATTACACTGACAGGTAACACCTATATATGTAGATAACAAAGAATCCACCATTCATAATAGACTGACCCTTCCTGTTCTGTAGAGATCATTTCTCAGCACTCGTCTCATCACAGGCAGGATTACACTGACAGGTAACATCTATATATAGATAACAAAGAATCCACCATTCATAATAGACTGACCCTTCCTGTTCTGTAGAGATCATTTCTCAGCACTCATCTCATTATCATCACAGGCAGGATTACACTGACAGGTAACATCTATATATGTAGATAACAAAGAATCCACCATTCATAATAGACTGACCCTTCCTGTTCTGTAGAGATCATTTCTCAGCACTCGTCTCATCACAGGCAGGATTACACTGACCGGTAACATCTATATATAGATAACACAGGATCCACCATCCATAATAGACTGATCCTTCCTGTTCTGTATAGATCACTTCTCATCACACCTCTCATTATCATCACAGGCAGGATTACACTGACAGGTAACGTTTATATATAGATAACACAGGATCCACCATTCATAATGGACTGATCCTTCCTATTCTGTAGAGATCGTTTCTCAGCAGTCATCTCATTATCATTACAGGCAGGATTACACTGACAGGTTACACACATATATATATATATATATATATATATATATATATATATATAGAACAGGGTATAGGAGCAGCACTGTGTAGATAGCCAAGAAACGGTTGGTGCTAGCTTCAAAAATTAAGGAGTGACGTACTCCTCATACATATATCCAAGAAAAGAGACTAGAAGCAGCACTCAGCAAAAAATGTGAATTTATTCACCCAACACAGCCCTGTGTTAGACAACATATAGGCTCAAATGGCCAGAAAGATATAACTGACAATAGCTGGACGCAATAGTACAATGTAGAGGCTGAAAAAGCTAGCACATACCCTGGAACATGATAAGGAGTGCAGGAGATCAAAAAAGTGGATGGATGAATGAACGCCTCGACGCGCGTTTCGCCCTGTAGACCGGCTTCGTCAGAGTTATATCTTTCTGGCCATTTGAGCCTATATGTTGTCTTTGGATGCTTCTAGCTTCACTTTTCATGTATTGCTATATATTTTGTAGGCAATGATAGACCTTATTGTCTATCTCTGCATATTGTCATAATCAGCTGGTAGCTCTATACTACGTGTGGGCCTTATTACCTTATACCCATGGGTTTATAATTCTGTCATATGAACTATCTGAGCGTGGTTTGGTCATCCTTGTATGGTTGACTCTGTTTGTCTATGGTCTATGCCATCTGACCCTGCTGTATATATCTCCGTGTATGATGTATCCCATCTTTTATTCCATTATATGTTATTGGTGATTATATTTAATAAAGATTTTTTGTACTTTTGTATATCATTCAGTATACTATTTCTTTAAGGGCTATGTCCCTTCACGGTTCGCTTCTAGGTTGTCTACTTGCAATAAGGGACCCCAGCATACACCATTTTTTGGTGTGAGGTTTTGTTTAGGTTGTCTCAGCTTGAAGAATAGGCCAATGTTTTTGCAGTATTTAGAAAATCTGAGGAGAGCATATATCAAAATTGCCTATGCATCTAATTTGGGGTGATAATGGAGCATTTATCTTCCCTCTTCCATAAAGTAACTCACCTCTAGTGATGGCTCTAGCTCTGGCATAAGCTCTATGTAGGGACTTTTTAGGGTACCCACGTGCGCAAAATTTGTCATAAAGTTTGTCACATTCAGATTGGAAGGACTTCTCATCGGAGCAGTTTCTTTTCGCTCTGAGATACTGTCCTATGGGAATACCCTTTTTCAGGGCCGGAGGGTGGAAACTTTCCCAATGTAGGAAATTGTTGGTAGCAGTAGTCTTCCGATAGATGTCGGTGTGCACACTGCCACCAGGGTCCAGCGAGATTTTGAGATCCTGGAAATTAATTTCTTTCTCGTGTATTTCGTAAGTGAATTTCATGCCTATGTCATTGATGTTGAGAATCTCCATAAAGTCCAAGAAAAGTGATTTGTCCCCATCCCAAAAAATAAGAATATCATCAATGTATCGACCCCAGAATAAAATGTGACAGGTAAAAAAACATAAATCATCCGTGAAAAAAAACTATCTTCCCACCACCCTAAGAAAATATTAGCATATGTGGGTGCACAAACTGTGCCCGTGGCACTGCCTTTTATTTGATGGTAAAATTCGCCATCGAACATAAAATTATTGTGGGATAAAATAATTTTAAGTAGTCAAATAATGAATTCATTGTGTGCTTGGAACTGAGTGCCCTTCGTGCTCAAAAAATATTGAACAGCAGTTAAACCAAGATCGTGTCTAATGTTAGTGTATAGAGATTCAACATCAATGCTGGCTATTAAGGTGGTGGCTGTAACAGAAATCCCCTGGATCCTGGTGACAGTGTCCTTAGTATCTCTAAGATAGGAGGCAAGGCTGTGACAAAGGATTAGAGCATCTCATCTACTTATAACTAATCCCTTGCGTGAGGTTATCGTTCCCCGAAACGATAGGTCTGCCTGGTATTGGACGAGATGTTTTATGAACCTTAGGCAAGGCGTAGAATGTTGAAAGGGTTGGATTAGGATTAAACATTCTTTTAAACTCATCCTGTGTGATGAGAAACTGTGATTTTGCCTCCGAAAGTAAGGAATGTAATTCACTAGTGAACTGTTCGGTAGGATTTTTTGCAAGAATGGTATAAGTGGACACATGATCTAAAAGTCTGTGGACCATAGATGTGTAATCATCCCTATCCATAACGACAGTGTTACCCCCCTTGTACGATGGCTTAACAATGATGGATTCATTCTTAGAGAGTTCATCCAATGCAACCTGCTCCATATGACTGAGGTTACCAAAGACTTTGGATTTAGCGTATTTTAACCCTCGTAGATCTGCACTGACCATCTTGACAAATATGTCGATGTGGCCATATTGGGGGAACGGTGGTGTCATGTGTGACTTTGGTCGCAAAGACGAGAAAGGACCCGTGGCCATAGTAGCTCCAAATTCATTTTCATTAAGAAGTGCTTCGAGGTCAGTAAGAGTCCTCAATTCATTGGGAGTATTTGGAGTGTTCGGAGAAGGGTTAACTTTAAAATGTTTAAGTAGAGCTAACTTCCGTGCAAATAAATGTAGATCTTTGGTCCAAGTGAATTCGTCATAGCCAGGGGTGGGAGGGTATGAAAGGCCTTTCTGTAGAAGCGCCATCTGATATGGGTTCAGTTGGAAAGAAGATAAATTATATATCTGCATTCCGTCATTTTTAGTCATCAGGTCCCCTGACTTCAAGTCCCTCAACTCACCTGATTCCAACCCAAATTGGGTGGTCCTAAAAAAGGAAACTGAGTATTTAGAGTAGATGGACTCTTCCCAGTGCCACTTGACACTGTAATGCTTGCTCCCAATGGTCCAGTGTTCTTCCCCGCTGTGAAGGGGGTGGTAACCGTATTGGTTGTGAACATAGTGGGTAAAGCATAGGAGGAGGAAGAAGAGGGAACCGACATGGGTACTCTGGATGGATTTTCTTGGCCAGGTTGTATAGGGCATATTTGTTTATTTACTTTAAGAGGTAAAAAGGTTCTTTTTGGAGGATTATATCTCCTGTTATTGGTTTTTCTCTTTGTCCCCAGTCTCTTATCCTCAAGGGATGGCCTAGGGTCATCTGTACCGGAGATATCAGATTCAGAGTAGTCAGTAGATCTAATTTCACGATGGATAACAGGGGGTGTGTGTGTTTACGGAATGAATACGCTTGTCCCGTTTCAAAGTCTTTGCGGTCTCGTATATATTTACGGTGTTGCGTTCCTTAATTTCTCTTTGCAGGCTTTCGATATTTCTTTGTAGTTTGATTTCACAGTTGTTATATTCGGATGTGGTACTGAAGATTTTAATATCCTCAATTTCCTTTTGCAACTGGAGGTTAATTTGATCAAAGGCACTTTTTTCAAAGTCCAAGGGGTAGTGAAGCATGCGTAGAGAATTATCGGTTAGAAGGTCTTCCCACCCTTTAAGGATGTGCGCCGACTTTTTGTGCGCAGGCGCGCCCTCCTGGATTTCTGATTGGTGCAGTCCATTGGCCATTCTGATTGGCCTTACGACCCGCTCGTCTCACTATTGACGGCCGGTCTGTTTAGCCTCTTTTCATTGGGTCCCTGCGGACCGACGCCCACTGTCATGGCGGACCGAGGCACTGTCAGCCGCTGCTATGATCTTGTTTTGCAATTTCAGCGTACTGCAGACGCTGTCTAAACACTGACCCATTACACTGGACTGACTGTTTGCATCTCAGCACGCAGATCTTCTACTGCCAGTGAGCATTGGCTCGTTTTTAAACGAGAGTCGTTTTGTCTTTGATCATTTACTTATTTAATCATACCCAATAAAAGTTATATTTTATCTTATTGAATACTCCTGTATCTGGCTGGAAACAAGGGCAACCCTTCTCTATTTTGCCTAACCGCAGATTAGTTTCACTTTGTTACAGTGTTGTGCCTGCCAGCCAGCGGGGTCTCCCTTTCCCTTCTTTGCTGTAAAAACCACATCAAAAACCTCTTGATTGCACTTGATTTTGCGTGTTTGTGTGTGTGTGTGTGTGGGTGGGGGGGGGGGGGGTGCTTGCCGCTGATTCTTCAAAAGAGCTGATAAGCGGCTATGAAGTATCAGCGGCGCGCGTTAACACGCCGCTCTGTCACACACACACAGCTCTGCAGACACGAGAAAAGTGTTAAAGGGATCGTCCAGTAAAACATGGCGCCGCACCTGTCCTCAGGTCGGGTGTGGTATTACAGCTCTGTCCTATTCACTTCAATGGAGGTGAACTGCAATACCAGACACAACCTGAGGACAGGTGCGGCGCTGTGTCTCCAATCCGGACACCCCTTCTGTCCTGAGATGACCCGACGGGGGAGGCGGGTGTCAGAGCCACCCACCGCCATCACTGCAGACAGAACCACAACTACGGCATGAGGGCAGGGCTTGTCCTGAATGCACTGTCTCTCGTTATGGACAGATTTATAGTCACATGAACCCCGTCTGATGAACCGGTAACCTAGGTCCGATCACATGACAGAGGGGGATCACCAAAAACCCTGTGCACCCTCAGCCCGTCAATCCAGCCCTTTCCTGGTTATATCTGCTTCTGGGAAAGCTGGGTGACCACCATTACCCCTCCTACTGGAGTGTGAGAGGTTCATTAGTCACATCCCCAAACATACTCCAGTAGGAGGGGTAATGGTGGTCACCCAGCTTTCCCAGACCCCTGAACGGTAAATCTCTCTAGTTGTGCTGAGAATGTTTGGGAATGTGACAGGGGTCTGGGAAAGCTGGGTACCACACTAACACCAGGCATATTATCACCCAGCATTCCCAGGACAGTTACATCATGTGTCCTTTATACAGAGTCTCCTGCACGACTACAGGGGGGGCCGTCGGGTGGGGGGGTCACGAGAGCGGGGGTCTGTGAGATAGAGAGTGGGACAGACACTCACATCTTACATGCAGTGCAGCTGGTCTTCATGATGGCGCCTGCTCTCTCCCTGCAAACAGCTGCTCTGCTGTGTGACTCTGACCTGCGTCTGTGCAGTACAGAGCCAGAGAGCAGATACAATGGACGGGAGCCGTTCATTGACTCCTATGCATTGTAGCTGCCGTATTCCATCTCTGTATGTGTCGTTATTCAACACATACAGAGATGGAAAAAAAAATGGTAGCCCCCATAGAGAAGAAAAAGAAAGAAAAAAATAAAAAGTACAACACAAATAAATACAATTTATTTTAATGACCTACTAAAAGCAATATTATATAAAAAATAAAATTTTCCGTGACACCTTAAGGACGCAGCCTAGATTTTTCAAATCTGACATATTTCACTTTATGTGGTAATAACGTCGGAATGCTTAAAACTACCCAAGCGATTCTGAGATTGTTTTCTTGTGACACATTGGGCTTTATGTTCGTGGTAAAATTTGGACGATATATTCAGTCTTCATTTGTGAAAAATTGCAACATTTTGAGAAAATTTACAAGAAATAGCATTTTTCAGAATTTAAATGCATCTGCTTGTAAAACAGACGGTTATACCACCCAAAATAGTTACTAGTTCACATTTCCCATATGTCTACTTTAGATTGGCATTGTTTTTTGAACATTCTGTTATTTTTCTTGGACGTTACAAGGCTTAGAACATAAACAGCAATTTCTCATATTCTTAAGAAAATTTCAAAAGCCTTTTTTTGAAGGTACCTCTTGAGTTCTGAAGTGGATTTGAGGGGCCTATGTATTAGAAACCCCCATAAAATACCCCATTTTAAAAACTAGACCCTTCAAAGTATTCAAAACAGCATTTAGAAGTTTTTTTAACCCTTCAGGCATTTCACAGGAATTAAAGCAAAGTGGAAATGAAATTTGCAAATTTAATTTTTTCTGCTGAATTTCAATTTTATTCAATTTTTTTCTGTAACAAAGAAGGTTTTACCAGAGAAACACTACTAAATATGTATTGTCCAGATTCTGCAGTTTTTAGAAATGTCCCACATGTGGCTCTACTGCGCTCGTGGACTAAAACACAAGCCCTAGAAGCAAAGAAGCACCTAGTGCATTTTGAGGCCTCTTTTTTATTAGAATATATTTTAGGCAGCATGCCAGGTTTGAAGAGGTGTTGAGGTGCCAAAACAGTAGGAATCCCCAAAAAGTGACCCCATTTCGGAAACTACACCCCTCAAGGAATTAATTTATGGTTGTTGTTACCATTTTGACCCCACAGTTTTTACACAGCACGTATTTGAATTGGGCTGTGAAATTAAAAAAATGAAATTTTTTCCAATAAGATGTCATTTTTTATCAAAATTTCTTATTTTCACAGGGAACAAAATACTCAATTTTGTTGCCCAATTTGTCCTGAGTGCAGCAATACCCCATTTGTGGTGATAAACTGCCGTTTGGGCCCATGGGTGGCCTCAGAAGGGAAGGAACGCTGTGTGTTCTTTGGAGTGCAGATTTTGCTGGATTGGTTTTCGGGTGCCATGTCGCATTTGCAGAGCCCCAGAGGTATCAAAGCAATGGAAACCCACCAGAAGTGACCCCATTTTGGAAACTACACCCCTCAAGGAATTCATTTATTGGTGTTGTGACCATTTTGACCCCATAGTTTTTTCACATAACTTATTTGAATTGGACTGGGAATTCAAACAAAATTAATTTTTTCCAATAATATGTAGTTTTGGGTGAAAATGTCTTATTTTCACAAGAAATAAAATACCCCATTTTGTTGTCCAATTTGTCCTGAGTGCGGCAATGCCCAATTTGTGGCGATAAACTGACGTTTGGGCCCATGGGAGGGCTCAGAAGGAAAGGACCACCATTTGGCCTACTGAAGCTTTTCTGGTGCTAAGTCAT